>NW_008825109.1:19783582-19787405 GCF_000699105.1 Pygoscelis adeliae
GCAACCGCTACATGTTCTGAAGCCCTACTTCCCGGGAAGTGGCTGGACATTGCCTGCTGATGGGAAGTAGAGAATAATCTTTTGTTTTCTTTTGCTTCCACGCACGGCCTTTGCTTTTGCTTTACTAACCTGCCTTTATCTTGACCCACGAGTTCTTTTCCATCTTATCCCCCCCGCCTCCCCGCTGCCCCACCGAGGAGGGGAGTGATAGAGCAGCTTGGTGGGCACCTGGCATCCACCCAAGGTCAACCCACCACAGTCCTTTTTGGCGCCCAGTGTGAAGCCTGAGACAACAGCAGTTTTGTATTAAGCGTGCTATAGTTACAGGAGTTACTAAGCGGCAAGCTTCTGTGTGGGTCACAGAGTTTGTTGCCTGCACCGCTTATCTCTTTATTTTGCCGAGCTTGGGAATGAGCTTGACTGGGGGAACCCAACCACCCAGGAATCCTGGAAGAGATCATGGACTGGCCAGAAGGCAGAGATTTTGGAGCATTGCCTGAGGAGGTGGCTCGTGCCCAGGAGGCACAACCATATAATGAGTTATCTGAAGATGAAAGGTGTTATGCTTTGTTTACTGATGGATCCTGTCATGTTGTAGGAAACTATCAGAAGTGGAAAGCTGTGGTGTGGACTCCCACACGACAAGTCATTGAAACCACTAAAGGAGAATGTGAGTCAAATCAGTTTGTGGAAGTGAAAGCCATCCAACCAGCTCTAGAGATTGCTGAACAAGAAAAGTGGCCAGTACTCTGTCTCGATACTGACTCTCGGATGGTGGCTAATGCTCTGGGGGGTAGCTACAGCAGTGGAAGAAGACCAACTAGTAGCGCAGGGGTAAACCCATCTGGGCTTGCTGCACTGTGGCAGGACAGCGCTGCCCGGGTAGAAAACATCACTCTAAAGGTACATCATATAGATGCCCACATGCCCAAAAGCTGTGCCACTGAAGAATGTGGAAACAATGAACGGGTAGATAAGGCTGTCAAAATTGAAGTAGCTCAGGTAGATCTGGACTGGGAGCGTAAGGGTGAGCTATTTGTAGCTCAATGGGCCCACAAAACATTGGGACATCTATGGAGAGACACAACATACAGATGGGCTCGTGATCGAGGGGTGGACCTGACCATGGAGGCTGTCACACAGGTCACTCATGAATGTGAAACATGTGCTGCAATCAAGCGAGCCACACGGGTAGTCTCCCTGGAACAGAGGGCGGTGGCTGGGTTTTCGATATGGTGGGGCCTGGCGAGCTGACTATATTGGACCACTGCCACGAACACGCCAAGGCAAGCGCTACATACTCACCATGGTGGAAGCAACTACCGGTTAGCTAGAAACATACCTTGTGAACCATGCCACTGCCCGAAACACCATCTTAGGCCTTGAAAGGCAAACTTTGCGGTACTAATTTTTTGTACCCCAGAAGGAGTTGAATGAGACAATGGGACTCATTTCTGAAATAACCTCATAAACTCCTGGGCTAAGAACCATGACATTGAGTGGGTGTATCACATCGTCTGTCACCCACAAGCCTCTGGAAAGACTGAGAGATATAATGGACTGTTAAAGACCATGTTGAGAGCGTTGGGCAATGGGGCATGGAAGCACTGGGATATAAATTTAGCAGAAGCCACTTGGCTGGTTAACACCAGAGGATCTGCTAACTGTCCTGGTCCTGCCCAAACAAAACCCCTACATGCTGTGGGAGGAGATAAGGTCCCTGTAGTGCACATAGGGAAGTGGCTGGGAAAGGTGGTGTGGGTTGCTCCTCCCATGGAAAAAGGCAAACCCATTCGTGGGATTGTTTTTGCTCAAGAACCTGGGTGTACTTGGTGGGTAATGCAGAAGGATGGGGAAAGAAGGGGCTGAGGAAGGTGGTGCAGATTGCTCCTCCCTTGGGAAAAGGCAAACCCATTCGTGGGATTTTTTTTGCTCAAGGACCTGGGTGTACTTGGTGGGTAATATGGAAGGATGGGGAGACCCGGTGTGTGCCTCAAGGAGATTTAACGTTGGGGGAAAAGTAATCTGTGATGTGAGTTGTACGTTGTAAGAAGTTACGTAGCAGGAGCGACCTAAACCGATGAAGAGCGAGTTTTGCAAGGAACTGGGCGAGTGCAACGATGATCCAAACCAAGTCGGTGTTGGCGCCCAACAACCGAACACACTTCTTCTCCTGTCCTGAGCGCCCATCTTGACAGATGGGGCCCAAGTCATGGCCTGTTCTTACGAACATTTGGAGGAGTGGAGGAAACCCATGGAATGGGAGAATAATATCTATCTGTTAAAGGACAGGGGATAGTAGTTAATGAGAACGTATAAATCTGTATGTTGGGTATAAAGATGGCTTAAGTATGTAGTATAAGTTGTAAGTGTTGGTAAGAAGGGATTTCAGTAGTCCTCATTCCCTGTGGTCACCTAGTTAATAAATGCCCTCTGTGTTGTACAAATATTATGAAAAGACAAGAAATTTTTATGTATTAGTGGAATATACAGTACTGTGGATGCAAACGTTTCCTGCTTTATTGCTTTAAATACGTGTAAGGCAACAACAGACGGTTGGGTGTTTGGCAGTCTAGCACACGTATTTATGGAGCATCTCACTTTAGGGATAATGTAAGCAATAAAGCTTTAATCAGCACCCTGAAATATGAGTTGACTGTCAGAAGCTGCTAGATTTTTGTTTGTAACACTCGTATTCAACTGCCTCCTTATTACTCTCCTTACTTGTGTTTTTACTTCAAAGTTGTAACCTAAAATAACTATTGCTGCATTCGCACATCTTCTATTCGTATGAGTGTTCACACTTATATTAAAGTACTACAAATGCAGAAGTTAAAAAAATACTCTTCCATGCAATGGCATGGGAAAACTGAGCGTTCTGATTGAGTAGTAGCGATGCTGCATTTTTTCCCTTGTTTTCCTTTGCTTCCGTGCACGGCCTTTGCTTTCGCTTTATTAAACTGCTTTTATCTTGACCCATGAGTTCTTTTCCATCTTATTTCCGCCACGGCCCCCCACGTTCTGCTGAGGAGGGGGAGTGATGGAGCGGCTCGGTGGGCACCCGGTGTCCAGCCAGGGTCAACCCACTACAAAACCTCTTTTGTATTTTTTGTGCCAAGTAATGAGCCGGTACGAAGACAGCCAGGCTAGGAGGGGCAGGGGAGTTGCAGAGCCCATCATTTCTAGGCTGTTTGTTTAGCCCTGCTTGCGCGGTACCATTAACACGATTGAGGGCAGTTTTGAGACGTTTTCCTGGCAATGGTCCAGCTGCAACGGGCCACTGTCCGCGTGACAGAGAAACCGCTGTCACAGCTGGCACAAGCTGCGCCCCTGCTCCTGTCTGCTCTCCGGGAAATGGCAAACAAGTGAACACACACGTCCAGTGAGCCACCAGTCCTCTCCCCCCCGTTTTTGGCTGGACCCATCACCCGGTTCCCGTCCCGTCTTTGGTGTAATTTTAAACGACAAGACCCATCTCCTCAAAACCAGCTCAACGCCAGGCAGCCGCCGCTGCCGCGGTTTAACAGGTTCTCAGCCGCCCTCCCGATGCGATCCGTTCCCCTCCAGAGGAGTTTCTCGGGAAGCTCTTCAGCAGCCTCGCTCGCGGGGGAGCCCGTTAAAAAACGGGCCCGTTTCCTGAGGAGGGCACGCAACAGGCTCACCCGGGGAGGCCGGGCTCTTCCTTTCGACGGATGTTGCTTCTGGAAGTGAAGTCCGCAAGGGCGAAGCTCCCCGAGGAGCTTCTATTCTTCCTCCGCAACCTGCAAGGGCGGGAGTTTGGCCGCAGCAACGCCGGGAGGTCCTTCCGCACCCCCGCCACCCC
>NW_008825109.1:19788676-19802600 GCF_000699105.1 Pygoscelis adeliae
GAGGGGAGGTGAGAGCCGAGCCCGGCCGCTTGCACCTGGGAGGGGGGGTTGTCGCGTAAAGCTGGGTGAACCTGACTGGTTTGCTCCTCAAAAGTTATTTTACACCTGGAGGGAGTGAGCTTTGTAACACCCTGTCGCGCCCGGGAAACAAAGCTATTCCAACCTTGTGAACTCCTCCCTGTGAGAGCTTCTTCGTTTATGTGCTCTGGATACAGCACTGCTTGTTAATCTGGCACCTAGGGAAAAGGTGGGTTAAGTGGCGTGGTTTTACTGTTGTGAGCGAGAAGTTAAATTTTTAAGCACTCTTCTGTCCTCTGCATCTGGTGGAGTGCAGCTGTTTAAGTATTTCTAACATTTCCCAAAATATCATAGCTTTCTGTTTTATGGCTCGTGAAACGAGGTAAAAAGACTTGAAGTGAGGTAAAGGGAACGGCAAAGGTGGACCAGTACATCTCTCCAGAATGAGAGTATGTTGCCGCTGATATTTTTAAATTTAATACGTTAAAGCTCCTTTCTGTATACCAAAAGATGCAGAAAGCTACCCTTGATATCTACAAAAGTATCGGTGGTGTTACTTTGCTTCAGATTTTAGTAGCTGGATAGCAACTGAAGTTACTGTTTGACTGCTCAAAACTGCACTGAATGCTTCAAACCTTGTAGATGGTGAATGGGTGTACTGCACCACGTATCAAAAGTGAAGTTAAGTGTGTGTGTTTCCATTAGGGAGAGGAAAGAAGACATGAAGCTTTATGCTGGTTTCTTCAAAGTCAACGGAGCATGCTGGTAGTTTTGCAGGACTCGTTCAAGTTGGTGGTGCTAAGGAGAGTCTGCAGTTCAAGCTCTCAGAAGAAGCGTACTGACTTATACTGTTTGAGGATAGTTTGGCTCTCTGATGCTATGGCACTCGTCTGTTAATACAGACTTCTTGTGTGAGAGCTTTTGGTGTGGATCGAATAGTTAAAACTGACCAAATATGTATCTCATTTTTTATTGATCTAAACGGGTGGAATCCAGCTACAGTAAGTGAATATTGGAAATGCAGCTACTCTGTGGAAATTAAATGTCATAAAACTGGGTAACTGACAATTTCTTTTTTAAAGATACCTTTTAAAAGTTACCTTATTTTATCTTGTCTTGTGTTCTGCCTGTGGTAGAACAACTTAATGAGGTAACCTTTGAGTCCAGAAATGGCAACATAACAGGAAGCCAGAAAGTGGTAACAACTTGCTCAATAGTTCGAAAGCTTTTGAAGCTTAAAAGAGGTAGTGTATTGTTTGAAAATATCCTTAAAATAATGTCATCTCCTATAAGTTACCCTCACAAAATAAGAAAATGGAAACTTGGAAAAACTCTTAACTTGAGAACAGGATAAACTGAGGTTGCCTTTTGAGTATCAAATTCCTCTGAGTATTTTTTGATACAAACCTGTTTAGAGCTGTCAGTCTCCTGAAGGTCCCCTTCTGTGCCAGATGAGTTCTGTGTTTTGGTGTAATCACTTTCTCAGACTTCGGCCTAAGACAAACTAAAAGCTTGTTGTTCTGACTTGGTATCTGAAATAGTGGAATGCTTTGGTGGGGTGGGGAAAAAAAGATGTGAAATACGGTACCACAGATATCTCTGTAAGGGGTTAAAAAAAAATCCCAAAGAATGTTCTCCAGTTTTCATTGAGCATACCCAGGTGCTGCTTTTCAAATGTCTGCAAGCCTTTGTGTGGCACTTCTTATTTTTTTGTCACTTGTACACAAAACTTACTTGTATTACCTGCTTGCATTTAAGATACTAGCTTAAATACTGTAATCTCTGGAAAAATCACACAATGTATTTTCAAAGATACAGTGCAAGTACTTTCCAATTTAAGTACAAAAGACAGTTTTAAGAAGGAAAACATAGCTTGGATTTAATGCAAAACTCTGCTGGTTGCACCTTGGTCGCTACATGTGTGTGTCATTCAAAATGCTACACCATCTGGTATTACTTGTAATTGCTCAAGAAAAAGCTTCACCAAGAACATGTTTTTGAGAGTTGCTGTAGTTGTATCGGGGATCGTGGAGGAGTATCAGTTTGTGCACTCTATTCAGATTAATTCTTGAAATGCCCTTGTTGCCAAGTTTCCTCAGCAAGAAAAACTATAATAGTACAATATGGGTATTTACAGAAAGATGTTACACATGCAGTGTGTGAACTAGTATTTAAGAGTCTTGGGTTTTGTCTGGCTACTAACTGCTGAGTAGTATAGTCATATTTTTCTTGAAGAGCAAAAAAAGAAACCCCCAAAAAAACCCCAAACCTAAGCAGTGTCAATGGGCATACTTGGGTTTTTCTCCTTTTAAAGTAGGTCACGGTGTCCTAAATAAGTCAGTAGATCTATTTCTGTAGTATTTTGTAATATTTTAGGATAACATTAAAGTGTTACAGAGAGGCTGATCTTTTCTCGTAGTGGAGCACCTGAAGATCCTGTCTCTTCTTCCCCAGTGTGGGTTCTCTCACTTCCCCTCAGCCTCCTGAGTTTGGGTTGCAGTGGAGTGGGACTAGATTATGCTTTTGGTGACATATCTCTTGGCTAACTATTGAAAAAAATAAATTAAAGCTGTAGCCAAGTTGGTAACTGGCAGAGTAGACTTGTGTGTAGACCAAAATTTAGAAAAATACAAACCCCTAAATTCATTGCATCTTAAACTTTTAAATGAACACAGTAGTAAAGGAAAAAACAACTCCTGTTTAACTTGTATACAGCCCACTTAAGAAGCACAGGGGAGGGCAAAGGCGTTAACGTTACTCATCAAAACTTAAAACTCCTATACATACACAAGCTTTGGAAATCTTGTAAGAAGTGGTAACTCAGGTACTGTAAAATTGTATTATGTAACAGAATTAGGCTCTTAAGCCTTTTCCTTTAGGAGAAGGTTCATGTCTCCACCAAATCATCGCAAACTTTGTTTTGCCAATAATATCACGTTACGACTATCACAGTTTTGGGTTGTTTTTCTATCTGCCCATTCTTACTTTTGGCAGCTAGAGCTCATGACTGTCGGGTGAATGCCGATGCGGTGTGGTTCTTGCAGAGATATGCAAGTTGTGTTACAGTATGAAGGAAATACTCTTGAACTCTTCCACAGACAGTAAGGTGGCTGTCTTTGATTTGAAGCTCTTTAGTAATCTGTGAAGCTTTTCAATACAGTAACTGAGGAAATTTGACTTGAACAAAAAAAAAAAATAGTTAATGTTTTTGTAATCTATAAATGTGGTTTTTATTTAGAAATTGCTTAAGGCTTTTAAAAAAACTTTATGGGCCATCTTGTATCCTTGTTTAGTGGGGGAGTGGGACAGAATAGCTGAATTGCTTTGCTTCTGATAAAGTAACTCTAAATTCAGATTTAGCTATTATATAAATGAAACTATCAAATCTGCACTATAAGAGCACGTGGGCATAAAAATATTTGTATCAGTCAGGTGCTATCTTTGAATTAAGTCTTCGAGCAAGAATTGTTGTGTTCCTTGGGCTACACTGAGAAAGTTTGCTGAAGTGGCTCTTCTGTTTTATGTTTTTGTAATCTATAGTTTATGGTGCAACTTCCAAAAAGAAAATGTAATTTTTTGTCAAGACTGTAAAGGTTAAGGAAAGTGGTCTTCATTCTTGTACCTGCCTTAGAGCAGTTTCAGTCCTGTGACAAAGTGGAAGAAATACGGGAATATTAAACCATTATGGTTGTCTTTAACTTATGTATTTACAGTTCTCTTGAGAGAGGTGTTCCTGAATCAAGAAAATGATGACTTTCTTGTTACTTGAAAGTTGAAAAGTGTGTCAGTTTTTGTTGGTGCCTGGCTGAGAATTCTCCAAAAACCTGATTTTTTTAATATCTGGATTTATGCATGCTGTTCTCCAAAGAGCTGTACGGTTTCATAGATGATGTGCCAGTGGAGCTGTGGAAGAGAAATCCTTGGTACTTTTCTAGGCAGTAAGATTTCCACAGCTCTTCCAGGCTGCTTGAAAACACCTATGGTACTCTTCTGGTTTAAAGCAGTTTGATTTTTTTTTTTCTTTTTTTCCTGTGTGATGTTAACACGTTTCTAAATTCCGTTCTAGAAATAGCACCACAGTTTCACTTGCAGTTGAAACGATTCCTCAGGGTAATTGGCAAAATGCTTTGAGTTGTAAAGTGTTTATATAAGTAGTGCGATAAGAAAATGAGCATCACTTGCCCTACACATTTCATTCCAGTTTTTGCTGCCAACATCCATATCACAGTTGCCCAGCTGTCAGTCTCTCAGGTGCATGTGTTCCTTTATACTTCTAGATGTATGGTGTTAATAGCTTTTTCCTCCTTTGTTGCCAGCTGTAACAGATCCATACAGTTGTTTCTATGTAGATATTTCTGTTGCTGACTTAGAAGAATCATATTAGAGAAATGACACTTGCTTTTTTGTTACGTATCTCAATTGCTAGAATTCAAATGTGATGCTAGCTTTATTATTACTAGTTGTAAAATAATAATAATAAAAAATTGCCCTGAGTAGCCTTATTAAGAGTCTTTTTAAACTTTTTTGCAATACGCTCTTAGGAAAGTCCAGTTTTGGCCTATAAAATTCACTGAGATTTTTTTTTCCTCTGTTCATTCTTAGTTTAGTATTTTAGAGATGTTTTGTTTGCCTAAGCATGTATTCTTCAGTATTGGCAACTGTGGCTTATGTGTTTGTGCATTCAAGGAGATTTTGAAAGCAAAGACCACAATTGTGCTAAATGCCCTCAATAAAAATTGTCTTCAGGGGAGTCAGTATGTGTTGCCTTCAGCACGTGTCTGAAGTGCATGGGGCTTGCAGCTCACTCAGGTCCTCTTAACCTCAAGCACAGCTTGAATTAGACTGCGAGTCCAATTAGCCCTACATATGTGAAATATTTCCTTTTGGTTGCCTTTTAAAATGGTTAGGTTCACATCTTACAGAAGCAAGTACCACATGCTGGAAAACCTTACTAGCGCTTTTACAGAATTACTGGAAACTGCACTTTTCAATCACACAGAACCACACTTGTGGAATAAAACGATAACATATGAGCTGCCCAAATGTACCAGAGGTCTATCAGCTTCCACTCTGTTACTGTCACTTGACAGAAGACGACTTTTAGTCTTGTGTACCAAAGCAGAAGGCAGTTGCTCCCTTCTGAAGGTAGACATCCGGATGGCTTTTTGTGGTAGTAAACCTTTATGATGGCATGATAAGCCAAAGCTTTTTTTATGGATGTGTGGCTTAAGGAGAGGTGATCGGTTACAGCATTTGATGTAGTTGCTAACAGTAGGATTTCTGTCACATTGTGCCTGAGCAGCACTATAAGAACACATTTGATATCAGTCTTAGACACAAGTGTATGCAAGGGATCTCCCAGGTGTTTCAGCATCATCTTAGGGTCTACTGGAACATCTGCTAGTAGACCTTAGCTTGAGGGAAGGTGACAAGATTGAAATCTCTGTGGAGAGTGCTGGCAAAATATGAATGAAATTAGCTTGGCTAATCTGACTTGAGAGCAGAAAGTTGTTTGTTTTTAACCTGGATCTTCCCTCCCAGTTTCATCTCTTATTTAGTAAGAACTCTTAATATTGAAAATCTTCAGTGAAAAAATTTGACTTGCTTAGTGGTCACGTGAAGGAGAAGGACTTTGTGCAGAAATAATATTTTCGATAGGCTATCTGTGTGGTCTTTGACCTCAGCAGATCAATGGAATTTCTTTAACTGTTACCTAGTAGTAATGTTACAGGTATTGCTCTGTACAGAGTTTGTGGTTTTTGTTGATTGTTTTTTTGTTTGGTTGGTTTTTATAAACTGAGAATAGGAAGTATGACTTGTAACAGTTCTGTATGTTTCTGTGCTGGTTACAGATGCTTCAGTGACATGAAAAATACTGAGCAAGATCTAACATCTTCATAATGCTTGCTTATAAACTGATTGGATTTAGGAAGACTTATTTGCCTTAGTGTATTTTGAGAGAATTACTTAGAAATGTCATAACAAAGTTCTCATTCAGTAGATGAGGCTGTTGAAATAAATTCAAGTTTTCTCTATGTATAAATTCTGGAATTGGGACTTGCTTCATTATATGGGGCAATAATTGTCTATGAACTGTTTGGACTTCTAAAAATTTTAAAGTACTTCTTAATTTGACACAGCATCTGATGATGATACAGCCGTGAGTGGTGAGCAGCATCTATCAAATGACTTGTGAAGATTCTCAAAAAACATTTGTAAATATTGAAATATTTTAATACTACTCAAAAATAAGGTTTTGACATACAGCTTGCTTAAAACTTCTTTTCAGGGGTCTTGTTTTTGTGTGTTACTAATAAGGATGAAAGTTTT
Organism: Pygoscelis adeliae; assembly: GCF_000699105.1. Taxonomy (NCBI): domain Eukaryota; kingdom Metazoa; phylum Chordata; class Aves; order Sphenisciformes; family Spheniscidae; genus Pygoscelis; species Pygoscelis adeliae. The sequence continues at coordinate 19,795,025 of NW_008825109.1, forward strand.
CATCCCAAGTTGCGTGTTTTGTACATATTTGGAAACCTTTGATATCAGACTGAAATTAGTAACTTATTAGAATTTGCATTTTATAGCTTTCTACCTCAACAAGATACTATCTAAAACTCTTTACTCTGTTAAAGTTACTCTGGTTATTAAATTATTCTAAACGGTGATCCTTAATCAAAGGACTTTATGTTCTTAATAAACAGATCTTTAATTAAGATACATCTGTAATATCTTCTGTGCACTAGAACAGATATACATTCTAAGTGCGATATTTCTATGAAGTATTTTGCCCTAAACTATTGATATGTGATCTCTAAGTTCATGTTTAAATTGCTTATGGTAATGTAGTCTGTCCTCTACATACTGCTAATAAGACAATTAAGTTGGCCGTTTCAGTGGTGCTGACACCTCAGTATTCAGTTGTTGCCCAACTACCCTTCAAGTACTTACACAGACAAACCACATAAACAGCAACGCTGCTCTGCAACCAACAGGCTGCTCACAGACTTGGCTTAAGTAAGAGGCCACAAAGGAAGCTTTTCAAACTAGATGTTTGTTTTACGGGCCTTGCCCAGTCCTTAAGGTGTACTTTGATCACATCTGAGCCAAATTTAGCTCGGAGAGAATAAATGTCTAATGTGCATGTCTTGAGGAGTTTAGAATAGTCCTGGATTCAGTTCTTTGCTCTCTTCTCAGCAAGTGCCTTCACTAGCATTCTCAGGCAGGCTTTTTTCCCATGTATCTGCTGGAGCCTGTTCTGGTTTTGTACCAATATTCGGGCAGAGACTTGAAGCTCCCTGTCTTTGACCTCCCAAGTTAATGTTCTACTATTGAGCTTATAATCAGTCTTGGACACAAAGAGCTTTTTTTATACAAAAGCCTGAGACCTGCCATGATCCACCACAAAATACTCAGAAGGTTGGTGATTAGGTTATTTTAGCTAAGTGGAAAGATGCATAGATGCAAATTCTTGCTCTTAATTCTTATCAAAAAGAGGCTTATAACAGGTTTGTAGCATCTCATTTGCTGTCATGTGTGTCAGTACTCAGGTTTAGGTCGGACTTGCAGGGTACTTGCTGCCTGTTGATCTCATGAGGTGTATATAGATGTCTCACTTTTTCGTGCTTCTCCAATTTTCATTTTTTTTGTTAGATTGAGTGGCTTCAGACACTGAGCATCCAGAAGGTCTACACTGGCTTTCGGACAATAATTTGGGCATAGAGTTTCTACTGGAGCAGGTTATTTATTCATGAGATATTGGGACTCCATAAAATTGAAATGCCTTTGGAGTTCATACTTGGAGTCTTTAACTAAAATGCAGTGAATTTGAGCAAGGAGTGTAAAAGAGCTCAATTATTTCTTAAACAAAGAACTGAAGTTAATGCTTCCAGTATAAATTCTTAATGTAAAACACAAAATAACATGATGATCCTCTTTGAGCATATAACTCATTGTAATGCTTTGATTTTTTTTTTTTCTTTAATGTAGATCTAATACAGTGCACAAATGAAATGAATGTGAATATTCCTCAGTTGGCAGACACACTCTTTGAGAGAACTGCAAACAGTAGCTGGGTTGTAGTGTTCAAAGCTCTAATTACAACACACCACCTCATGATGTATGGAAACGAGGTAAGACGTGATTAGTTCTGTTAAAGCCTCCTTGACAGTGTTTAAAAAATTGTCTCAATCTATGAAGCATTAGATACGTACTTCAGTTTTCCAAAGGTCTTTGTTTTTCCACTGCTGATGGCTGTAAAGTACTTCTCCAGAGAAGAAAATACTCCTTCATTATTTCAATACCGAAATATATCAGTGTTTGCAATTTACCTGCAGGTATCTGGGTTGGGCTGTGAGGGAATAATGAATGACCTTTCTAGAATAAAGACTTGAGAAACTTCTGGTGAGCTTTACTTCATTAGGCTAGTGCTTATCAGTAAAAGCACAGCAAGAGAGTCTTGTTAGCACTCCATAAATGTGCAGCCAACCTATTAACAGATAAGAATACTTACTAAAGGGGGGAGGAATATGGTGACTAGAATATTTGATCTTGCCAATCATCTAATGGGCCATATCTTCATATGTAAGTTATCATTAACATTCCTCCGAAACAGGTTTCTATTGCATTTAGTTCACTTAAATTATTTCATCACTATTTATGAAAAGCTTCCCGGACAATAACATGGCATTAGAAATGTAGCCTCTCTCGCACAGTCCTTCCGTTAAACTAAACTTTGTCTTGGTCAGGTGATAGTTTAGTCCCGAACTTGTGTGTAGTCATTCTCCTAATAAATGACTGTTGACTACTGGTAATATTGAAATGATGATTCTTAAAGGTACTGCTTCCAGCCATTAAAATGCTCTGAAAACTTAGCGTTGCCTCCTCTCTCCAAATCTCTGTGAATTTAATTGAAATGACCTGTAAAGCGTAGTGTGCTCTTTGTAACGCTTCCTCGAGTTATTTATGTGCTTAAATTGTAGTTTCAATAGATAATAGGCTGAAATTAGAGAATAATACAAAGTAAAATTCACTGCTTGGAATTCACTACTTGTTCCGAGTATAAAGCTAAACTGAAGGCTGTAAATCAGTTTGTATATTCTGTTCTCTCTTCTTCCAATACAGTTCATATCTACACACTGAAACTTGAAAGGAAAAAAAAGCAGACAACTGAACCATAGAAAAAAATCGAAACTTAGAGTTGTGGGCTACTAGTCAGTATCTGTTTGCCCATACAGTGTTTTGTAGTGGCAGAAGAGTTGAATTTTTATGTCTGTACCAAAACTGCTCCTCAGCTTTGAATGGGTGTATTTGAAACTTGAAAAAGAGTTCCTTTATACCTGCTGAGATAATGTGGCTGGAACACTAGTTCTGTAATTTCAGGTGGAACATGAGTGTACTCCTCACTCCTCTAATACATTAAGAGAGACCTTTTTCTTAAACAGATAAAAAATGATCATATGTTGGACTTGTATTTTAAGTACAAGTAAATACAGCACAAGGTCAAAATGTTGTCTGAGCAATCACTGTCTTGCAGTTTCTTGTGATGAAGTTTTGGGTGAAACGGGTTAAAACTCCTCTCACGTGTGCATTGTACAATGCAAGACCCCTGACATCTGGAGAGTGAGAGTTAGCCTTGGCCCTTTTAAAATGAGATTCAGAACAGTAGCTAATTTTGAAATGTGTATAGACACCTTTTGAACATCACTGTTCTGTTCCTGATCACGTTCCAACTGTTTTTCTTCTTCTGTATCTCTTTGAATGCAGTACTAAGATGTACAAAGACCAGATAAACCGGCTGGAAAACAGAATAAGAAGTTAAAACAGTGCCAGAACTGTTGGTAGGCAAGCTGCGTGTTGTAGACTTGAGTGAACTCCGTAGCTATAGGCTGAGAACACATACGAGTTACTGACGAGGTGGTACGTGACAAGTTGGGGAATCATTTGGGCCCCTTGGAAGGTGAAAGTATTGCTTTCAGTTTAAATAGTACTTGTGAGAAGAATTTTCTTGTTGCTGTGCTAAGCCCTCATTACAGTTCCCAAAGAGCAGGCGCTATACTGAGCCTGACTGAAAAAATGCTGGTTTGGTGGAGTGCAATAGTCCAAACCTGGCAGACAGGTAGATTTCCACCATGAAGGGTGAAGGAACAGGCCCTGCGTGCTGTAGCAGCAGAGGGATTCAGATCAAAGATGTAGCAAGTCCCTTAAGCTGTACTGATCATAGTCCTCTTTTATGAACTAAAACACATACAAAGAAGCAAGAAAGTCAAGAAATCACAATCATAGGAGGTCTGTGTGGAACAGTGGCAGAGAAACTTTTAAAACTACCTTGCTATCTGGATGTGCTTGTCTCTTACTCCTGTTATTTATGGAGCTAGCTATTATTTGTCAAAACTTAAATGTTGCTTAGTCAGATCACTGCATTACAATGTATATAACATATTATAACCCCAGTGCTGCTGCTCACCACAGTTCCAGAAGCATTATTGTTACTAATTACTTTTAAATTTTGTAACTAAATCTGTCTCCCACTTCCACAGCAGCGGTAGAGCTATGCAAACCTTGGGAGCTTGGATAATGCGAGTGGTATTTTTGTTTTGTGTTTTCCAGCTTGTCTGTTCTAAAGTACAAAGTTAACCTAAGCAGCTTCCTCTAGGATTATTAGGCTTTTATTCCTGGGCAGTGATGTCTTTTTATTTAGTTTAAATTTATATTTTTGCCAAATAGAGTTTTGGATTTCAGAGGCTTTGCTAATCAGTAGTTTCAAGTTTTCCTTTAAATTTTTCCCTTTTAACTAATTTCTATTGTTGATAGAGATTACTAGAAACAGTTACAAGGTAAGTGGAATTTTCTTGTAATATGCTTAAATGTTTTGACTCTCACAACAATGATATTCTCAACTTTTTCTTCACCAACAGCGCTTTATCCAGTATCTTGCATCCCGAAACACTTTGTTCAATTTAAATAACTACCTGGACAAAAGTGCCATGCAGGGTAAGGATCTTTCACTTGAAGAAAATAACTCTACTGCTTTTTTGCTCTGTGATAGCGCCTGTGTCGGTGCACTCTAGGAGACAAATGACATTTAAATGGAAGGGTATTATGATTTATATTGCATGAGGCACCAAAGAATGTCCAACTAAGAATGTAGACACAAGGAAAGTGAGATTCTGAGTTACCTAGCTGAGTGCTAGAAATTAGTCTGTAATATATGTATCGTGCATACACAGCTGTAAATTTTAAAAAGTGAACTCTTAACGCTGACTAGAATAAACCTGATGAATATTAGCACAATGGTCTATATTTGCTGTTGCATTTTAGTGTCTCAGGAGTAAATGTTTACTGTTAAGGTGCATGGAATGGTAACTAGGATGTGCTGTATAAAAAGTGAGAACTCCCTCAAATCTCTGAGATGTCTTTAATTACTTGTCAATGGTAGAAAACATTTTTCGGTCTTTGTGTGGTTTTTGAGGCATTGCAGAGAAGGTACTAAAGTCTTCAGCATTTTACTAGGAATACATTTTTAGTCTAATTTCAAGAACATCTTAAGAGCTGCTTGGTTCTTGCCTAATATTTTATGCTTGGTGTAATAAGATTTTTGGATTGTGTTTAGGTGTTTGTTAGGAGTTTATGCTTTCCTAATCTTAGCAAGTTGGGAAGAAACTGTAACATTACATCTCAAGGTGAAAAATAGTGAATCTCAAGACTCTGGAAAGTGCCTATGAAGGGTTTTTTATGCAAGTTGATGTAAAATGGACTAGTAGGAGAATAGTTCTTGAAAAGAACTTAAAAGAAACTGTACCCCTTCAAAATGTCTAAATTATAAATGCTTAACTTTTAGGCTATGATATGTCTACCTTCATTAGGCGATATAGCAGATACTTGAATGAAAAAGCACTTTCATATAGACTTGTAGCAGTTGACTTCACCAAAATGAAAAGAGGGTAAGACTGTTACTGCTTCTTTTGTTTGGTCTTTCATATTGGGGGGGAGGGAAATACCAGTTGTTCTTGAGCTTTTGGCCCTTTGAAGCAATATAGTATTGTTGAAACAGTATAATATGCTGAGGTCTCTTGGTAACTTGTAAACGTGTGTCTTCTACTCTGTAGGATAGATGGAGTGATGAGAACCATGAATGCGGAAAAGCTTCTGAAAACCCTTCCAATTATACAGAACCAGCTTGATGCACTCCTTGATTTTGATGTAAGTACTTTAGGTAACACTCTCTCATTTTTAAGTGAGTTTAATTATTTTATTAAATACTAATTTACTTTCTCATTGCTTTCTACACAGGCAAATCCAAATGAACTAACAAATGGTGTTATAAATGCTGCCTTTATGCTCCTCTTTAAAGATTCCATTAGACTTTTTGCAGCATACAATGAAGGGATTATTAATCTTTTAGGTATGTGAGAATTTTTTTAGCTTTTGAACTTTTGTGAAAGATACTGAGAGAACTAAAGAATATAGACGATTTCTGACTGCAGTTTCCTAATAAATTGTCTCTGCTCTATTACCATTAAATTAAGCCTGTCTCTGTTTCAGTGGCAACTAGAATAGGCTTAAACATATGCTTCTACCTTGAAGAATACATCTTGAAACAGAAATTGAGATGAGAGGGTGACTGGTGAGACTAAAACAAAGATACCATGAATGTGCAGTGCCATAAACCTTTGGCACTTGAACTATGAAAGTATTAGTGAGGTATCTGGTATTTTGAGTATCTAGTATAGTCACAGTATGACTGACTTCTGGTTTCCCATAATTTCTTTAGAGCCTGACTATTCACTTTTACCTGGTACCTGAATCTACATGAGCCTAGTAGATAACACGTAGGGTTTTTTGTTCAAGAGTGGTAAGCTCTTAGAAAAGCCTTGTAGTGACTATTCAAGCAAATTTCTGAATGAAAACATCTGATCAGTTTGCTCTGTTAATCCATTAGTTTTTACTCAATGAAAAATCCATTAGTTTTTACTCAATGAAATATCTATAAGTATATAGGGCAAAACCATAAAAAGTGAAGGATGTGGTTGATACTCCTTTTGGTAGGTCAGTTCAGTATATGTACCACTTCAGTAGCCGTTCTGATGTCTTTTGGATATGGAGCCCATTTACAAATGTCAGAACGTATTGATACAGGGTCTAAAAATGTAAATACATACCAGGAATATTTTCAAATGATAAAATAATTTGCCTCATTGCCAGCTAATAAGCTGACTTCTTGCAAATATTCCCCTAAATACCTAATTTAACAATTGCAGTGATTCACGTCTGTGCTTAATAAAGCTTTGCATTATATTCTCATGTACTGAAATAGAAAAATCAATGTTTTTCTATTGACTGACTTAATACAAAAAGTGTCAGGTAGTAATGTAAACTTTAAAATCTGAATAGCTTTGAGTTACTCCTGTCTATTCTCTCCCTGAAGCTTGTCTCGAATTAACTTTTATAATACTGTGTCACCTTTTTGCTGCGGAGGCTGTTATCTTACAAGAGTTTTATTTGCATCCTCAGAAAGATATTTTGATATGAAGAAGAACCAGTGCAAAGAAGGCTTGGATATTTACAAAAAATTTCTAGCCAGAATGACCAAATTGTCAGAATTCCTCAAAGTAGCAGAGGTAAATAAATCTACGTCTATGGAAGGGATATCGTTTAGCTGTCTGTACTGGTGCAGTGGTCTATATTCATAACAGCAACTTCACAAACAGGTTAATATTTGCTTAACTTCGCTATACAAGGAAGCATTCTACAGATTAGGTATTTTAAAGATTGTATACGCTCATTAACATGAAGTGAGATTCTTGGGTATCCTTTTCATTAGCCAGACAACATAGTAAACTTTCTGAAGTGTTGTTACATTTTGGACCGTTCATGAAATTTATATGAACTGAATGTTACAGTCTATTTACAGTGCTCCCCTTTACTGTAACTGCTCAAAGTGGAGTAGTTCCAGTAAGCAATGTGGGTGTTTCTAATGCTCCCCGTAAGCTCTTCTGCATGGAAAAGTTAGGCTGGATGAAAAGTTGGATTTGCTTTGAGATGCAATTTAATGCACTTGTGATTTCTAAGGTGTGTT
>NW_008825109.1:19802612-19822517 GCF_000699105.1 Pygoscelis adeliae
GTTCAGAAAGTTATGAATATCCCTTTTTAATATGTTAGTTTCTATGTAACATTCAGACATCACTGGTTTTTATTTTCATTGCCACTGTGTGTAGTAATGTACATTTTTTTCTTCTTTTTTTGTAAACCCAGCAAGTTGGAATTGATCAGGGTGACATTCCAGATCTTACTCAGGTCAGTGTACATATCGTATTGATGAACCCAATTATTTTGTTCTTTGTGTTTTTAAAGATTGGTGTGTATCGTAGTAATCATTCATCTCAAGAATGTATTCTTTTCTATGTCTTTATATATGGGAAATATGTATGGTGACTTTTCCCGTGGATTAAATGTACTTGGTATTCACACTTTGCAGCTCGTAATAAGATTTTTGGATTGTTTAAAGCAATAAAACTCCAAAATATTTTTCAAGAACTTCTGGTTTTCATCACAGAAGATTCACTGACATATAAGCTACAAGCATCTTGCCATGCCTTCAGGAAAACCTTCCGTTTCGCTGTAATTTAATGTCTTCCAACACAGTTAAAAGATTACAGTTAGCTAGTTCAGTCAAGAATTTTTTCTTTCCCCTGAGGTCTGAATAGATCTGATGTTTCTATACCAGCACTTAACGCAGGCTTTGATATTACTCAGTAATATGAGGGACATGCACAATACAGGTTGTGCGCTGGAACACTTAGTCTAAAAGGTGGAATGCAGGGGAATACCTTCTAAGTGAGGATAAACTGAGGGGCAGAAAGGAGGTGAGACAGATGGTTTGACCTGGTGAACAGGAAACACTGATAGTCCACAGAAGGGCACAAAGTTATTCTTTGCAAGTTCCTTCAGTTCACAGGGACATTGGATTCCTAACCTAGGACCAACCCAACAGGACAGAGGTATTGGTATTCTTTCTGTAGCGCAGAGTAACCTGATGGGTAGAATAAATGGCAATCTGTCAGGAGACTCGGGCAATAAACTGGAGTGCCTTCGAGGTCTAGAGTACTCAAGCTGTTTAAGTGGTGTCAGTGTGAAACAGTTAAAATCTAATGTGTCAACTTTGAACAGTGACATCTAATCCTACACTACCTTCACAAAATTAAATTTCATGGGTTAATCATGTAAAAAATATATCTACTGTGAAGATTTGCCTAAACTTCATTAGTGTCTTTTTAATATGGAAATCAAATCTAAACCACAAACTTCCATTGTCAGTGTTGTTCATTACTGCCTACGTTATGATCTCCATCTGAAATCATACATGTTTCGAAGTACAAACCTCTAATACTTGCAGTCCTGGCAATTAATATTAACCCCTTTAAGAACTTCTAGGCCTTTGGTAGGAAAAGAAATATGACTGTAACCAGCAGGGTAAGAGCAGGTAATGAGTGAAAACAGTAGTTTGATGTTTTCTATTGGTGTTTGATCTTAGCATCTTACTCTGTCTTTTGATTAGTACTGCAGTATTCAGCTGGTCTGTATTATGCTAATCAAATTATGCTCAAGTCTGAAGTTATACTTCACTGGGTTTCTGTGTACTTGTCCAGTTAATTGGGTCATTATAAGGCTCTTCAAAGCAGTTTTTTTTTTTAATTTACTGAGAATAGGGGATTTAACTTTGTTTTGCTGTTCTTTATATCTGAAACTATCAGTGAGCAAACCCCTTTATATCTACTGTTCTCACAACATTTTTTCTAATAGCTCAGCTATTTTGTTTTAAGTGCACTTAGACATGAAAGGCAACTCTGAACTGTGGTGATAGATGTCAGCATCCTGTGTATTTTGGCAACCTCAGTGCCACTGTTAAGCATTCCACTTCCATAGTAGATTTCATGGCATTTGATAAGAGTTGAATAATTATACATTAATTCAGTGCCACATTAAAAGAATTTGCTAAAATTTCTTAATACTAGACTTTCACAAAAAATTAATTTTCAGTGTGCTTGTGTTTCTGAAATAAGTTCTGACAGGGTCATGTCTTCTGTCTCTATTCTCATCTACCATATTTAATTTTTTTCCAAATACTTTGTTTACATTTCTGGTGTATATTCTGTTCTGGGATATGCATATTTCAGAGTTTCCTTAAGCTGTTCCTGGCAACAATGGTTTTATCTCTTCAAGAAAATATTTTCCTTTGTAGGTGCCCTATTTCACAATGATGTTGCTTACTTTCTGTTTATAGCTGTTACTGTATTGCATGAATGCAACTGGGTCACTTTCCTCTGTATGGATGTTAGTCTGTCAGATGTCTTTGGGTGAGAGGAAAGAGGCTGAGTCATCAAATACAGCCTTTTTCAAGTCAACATCTGTATTAGCCCAGGCATCTTTAGGTGCCCTAATTTCACAATGATGTTGCTTACTTTCTGTTTATAGCTGTTACTGTATTGCATGAATGCAACTGGGTCACTTTCCTCTGTATGGATGTTAGTCTGTCAGATGTCTTTGGGTGAGAGGAAAGAGGCTGAGTCATCAAATACAGCCTTTTTCAAGTCAACATCTGTATTAGCCCAGGCATCTTTTCTGGCATAAAACTACTAAGATCTGTTCACTCAAAATTTCATCTCTGATGTTTTGTTGGATGTCTGCAGCAGTGAGGAAGTTCAGAGAAGTTACTGGTTTGTTGGTTTCAGGTTTTATGGTTGAGGGGGTTGTTCAGAGGGTTTTAGAAACAGTAAGTATAGAATATGCTTTTCCATACAGGTAAGTTTTAGTGGCCTTGAAAAAACAATGAAGACTAGAAAAACTTTCTGGAATTAGGGTATAGTCTCCTACTATTAAGATTATCTATCTAGCTGTATCATGCAATGTCTTTTGCAAACTATTGTTCCTCCTGAAAGGTAAAAGTATGGGTTTTTTGGTTTTATTTTTTTTTTTTTTTTTTTGTCCCTGATACCTTTCCAGAAGGGTATTTCAAAATGTTCCCCCTTGGGGTTTAGCTGTCAAGTTCGAACGCTGAATTTATTTATGACCAGTTGTTGAGGTAACTACACTGTCTTAGCTTACCTAGCTCTATTCATAGAAAGAAATACCAAGGCCTTAACTTTAAGACAGGCAGTTTTACAGGATTATTCTAATTGCTTTTCTTTGCATCTCTTGTACCTTGAATTGGCCTTCACTGAATGTGGGAAGCTAGAATTGTGCTCAGTATTTCAGAGGGGAACTTGCCAAAGCCTTGTGTGATTAGTATTTTTCCTCTTTCCAGGAAATACTTCGGTCTAGCTTTTGGTACAGAAGGGCTAGCAAGGGCAAGCTTGTTTTCCTTCCAAACAATGCCTATCATGTCTGTTCTACCTACTCAAAGTTGGCAAGTGGTAAGAGAGGCTTAATGTCTCTGAAACCGTGCCAGATGAGGAGGACTGAGCTGGCAAGCGGATTAAAACTTTAGAGGTCTATTTCCTTCATCTGAATCTGCAGTAGGATTTATTTCGCTTGTTTTATGGAGTATGGACTGTGTAGTTAAAAGTCACGAGAGCAAGGTGGCTAGAATAGCAAGGCAGTGAACTTCTTCCAAAAGTGCCAGCCTAATTATTTTGCTTGATGGAGGTTGTTTTTGTATGGTGATTTGGAGAAATCGTACTTCCTACTAAGACTGTGTAATCAGCGTGAGTTCAAATTTATTCTGAGCTTTGAAGCTGTTTCCTTTGGTATGGAAGAAATATTTCTGTAGTGGATACAAGTATATGGCAGAAAGAAGGCAGGTTATGATTGGCACTTTTTTCTTATTTTCTGTAGGAACCAAAGCAGCTCTGGTGTGCCTTAGTCTGTATATTTTAAACTTGTTCTTTTCTGTTACCTATCAGTTAAAATCTTTCTCTCGGGTACTGAATGGCTGTGGTCTCAAAAGTTTTGGTAAGCTTATGAGTATTGCTCACCTAAAACTCCTTTAAGGTGTCTAGTGTCTGACTTCCTGCTGGATTTAAGTGGCGAGAAACCTGGGGTTTTTTTAATCTTCTTCATTGCTTTAAATAAAAACAGCTTAATGTTTAAAAACTTCTCATGGGTAACACTTCTCTGGGGAGGGATGGGGACAGAAGGGATGGGGATGGAATCCGCAGAAAAACCCAACAACTTTATTTGAGGTGATGTTGCTAGTTTCTAATGTTTTAGACTACCAAAGGCTTTGGAGTAATTGAGTTGGTTTATTGTGTAGTCATGTGTTGAATAGCTACTCCGTCTGCAATAGTATTGTTGGGATTAGGTTGAGTTTGATTGCTTTTTTTATCAAACCTAACATTCTGCTGTAGTCAAGTGTTTCTAATGCAAGCCTTTGACTGTAAATATTTGAATGGAAAATGATTGGCTTTTTATTGTTACAGGGGAAAGGGGGTCAAAAATGCAAAGGCTTCATTTTGGTACTTCTGTGAGTTTAAGGGAGTACTGCTTAATCGGCTGTGATTACTGGATTAATCTTAACATAGCAAATACTGTTGCCAAAAACAAGAATGTGACTTGCTACACAGAAGCAGACCTGCTCTGGGGGAATCCTTACTTCATGGCTCTGTGTGCCACTCCTTTTAAAGAACCACAGCTGGGTAGATAGAATTCAGGTATGCAGGATGGCAGCAAAACCCGAAGGCACGATTATTGATGTGTGGGGTTTTGTTGTTAGTGGATGAGGAAACTAATCTGTGTACTAAACAAGGATGTGTTGTCTAGAAGCAGTGTTTTATAAATACTTTAACTTTAGGCACCCAGCAGCTTGCTTGAAGCACTGGAACAGCATTTGGCTTCTGTGGAGGGAAAGAAAACAAAAGAAGTCTCCGCTGCCAGCAGGTGAGCACCCAATGAATTACAACGATGCCTATACTTAAGATTTGTCATCTTCATACTGAGAATTTTCAGGATTCGGTCATTTGGTGTTCTCCTTGAATTTTATTCACTTCCAAATATATCTTCCTAGAAGTATAAATGAAGTATCTAGTGACTAGTAGTCTGGTAGCTTAGTCACATTTGAAATCTAGGTATGTCTGCCTGTGTCTCTGACAGACTTCTTATTATGCTGTAAGAAACCACTGAGCTGAGACCTTGTATATTATTGTTTTTAGTTTTTAATTGTTTGAAGTCCTTTGGCTTATAAGACTTCTGAGTTACTTGGGGTTTGAGGCTCTTTTTACCCAAGATAGGATGGTATTTATCTTCGTCAATTATCTACTTCTCAGACTGTGAATTTATCTTAACCTGCTTATAAAAGTTCTCCAGTCCCTTCTCAGAACAGCCAAATTAGCTTAGATGCTTTGTGCTGGCAGGAATTGTGTTACTCTTTGTATCGATACGTATGAGCAGTACTTCTGACTTAAGAGTGAGAGAGATCTTTTGGCATAGACATTCTCCCCCTGAAACTTGGTAAATATTGATAAATGTATCAGTGTAAGGTACATTCCTGAGTTGCTGTCTTGCTCCTCAGTTTTTTTTTTGCAAGTATCTGAGGATTCACTACTACAGTATTCTGCTAAAAAGTATACTATATAAAGAATAACTTCTGTGCTTTGTTTACTGTTATATATATAACATGTACAAATAAGCTTTTTGTGCCTCTGCCACTTGAATGGAATAGAATTCCAGTCTAGTCTATGTGACCTTAAAGAAAAACAGCTGGTGTGTTCTGCATTTTCCAGTTCCTACCCGCTGAAACTTGAGGGAGTAATCCTCTGTACTCATGCTGCTTTTTCACCGAACTCCCTCATTATTGGGGTGTCTGCATTTCTGTACCAGAGAGTAAGGGAAGAGAAGACTGGAGTGGAGGGGGAATGGCACACAATTAGATAAGGCACTTGATGATTAAACTATGTGATGTATACCTGGCTGGTTTTTTTTAATAAAACTTTTTTTAATTATTACTGTTTTTAGAGCTAGTGCCCTATCCAGTGCTGTTTCCACACTTGCCAATACAGGAATGTCATTTAGCAGGATGGATGAGAAAGAAAAGCAGCAGGCATTGGAGGAGGAACAAGCTAGACTGCAGGCACTTAAGGTACTGTATTTCTTAAAATTTGTATTCTGAGACTTTTTTTAACTGGTACAGGTGAAAACCAGGATTGGCTTAAAATAGTGTATGGTGGGGGAACTCTCATCTTGAGAGGCCAAGGCATGATTCTGTAGGATGCAGGTGTGATGGCTGCCAATATGTGGTGACCCTTCTACCAGGAGTATGATTTGAATAGCAGACAGCTGATATAAATCATTTATATTCTTCCTTACAAGTGATTGTTATTTATCTCAAAGATTCCCCAAATGAGTATACAACATTTCTAGGTTACATCTCAGCAGCTGAACATACAGCATTGCTATTGTAAGATTGATTGGTAAGAGGGGAATTATTTTTCCCCCATGATGTATGGAATGTGGCTTTAGTGTGATTCTTCACTCATGTTGCTCATAATGAGAATACACACTACAGTTCTGTCCACATTTAACTGCTCTTACTTATAATTCTATAATTTAGTTTGAAAAACTGTTTGAAATCGTATGTATTTAGGTTTAATTTATGGACTTTGAATAACAACACATTTGAAAGAAAATCAGTGTGTTCTCTCTTGGTTCCTTAATGTGCTTTCCTTTGCTCATTGCTACTTGTTGAGTAGTCCTCTTAGTAACATCCCTCTCAAGGCCTGAATCCTGGTCCTTTGGGTCCTTTTAACCTGTTTATAACACTGTTTCCTGAGAACATATACAGTATAACATCTCGAACAAGGCCAGACGCTTCTCTTGCTGAAAGCTAAACCTGTAGTTCTGTCACGTCCCAGGCACACGCAAGTGGGGCAGTTGGGGAATTTTTCTTCTGTTCCTTTAACATCTCTAGACACACCTAAATGATGAAGCAACTCTGCTCATGTCGTCTCGAGGCCACATTACAAGAGCCTTAAAACTATTTGGAGTGTGAAAGTAAACTTTGACAGTAATGCAGAGTTGAGTTTCGTCTCTGGAGTTAGAGGTCTATTGAAGATTCTTCACTTTCCTGATTTGAAATATGCCTTACACCAAGTCAATGTGAAGCAAGTTTTTTGCTATTACGCTACAATCTTGGTGTGCCTTGCCGCCTGCTGCCGAACTGCTTCACTTGAATCTCAGCAAGTGTTGTGGTGGTGATGTTTGTTTTTTTTGGTTGGGGTTTTTCTTTTTTTGTTTTCAGGAGTTGCATCAGATGTCTCCCCTCTTCACTGTCCCACTTCTGCTAGAATAGGACTTGTAGCTGCTGTAACTGAATAATTAAATCAGTTGATAGAAATTTTCATTTGGGGGCAGGGAAGCTTGCAAGCTCACTCAGTGTTTTACTTGAGGAATGTAAGCAGTGTAAAACATACACCTGTGCTATATAAATGCAGTGGGCATATCTAGAAGTAACGAGGGATGTAAACCTAAAATTAACAATGTAAACTAGATTTTTATTTTGCCAGTTTAAGAGCAACACCACATGGATATTATTAGGATGCACATTGTTAGTCTGATTTCTGAACATCTGAATTGAACTATAAAGAGATCCTAATAGTAGAGAGAGATGGGTCTTCCTGAAGAAAGGTCCATTGACCTGTTTCCCTGAGTGACTATGAAGGGAGCTTAGAATGTGTAGCTTGATTAGAAGTGTTTTACTTCTAGGCAGTTACAGATAGTTTAAAAAAATAATTATTTAAAACCTCAAGTCCCACCTTGATTTTTATCAAGGCTTTCTTAAAACAAATACTCCTATCTCTAATTTCAATCATCTTTCTGTTTTCAGGACTTTACAGGAGAATGACTCATTAAGACAATAATTAAAATTTCTTCTTGGAAAAGGTCTTCAGGACTGAAGGGTTAATAAATTAATAAAACTAAGATGCAAACTGTCTATCTCATCTTTCAGGAGCAGCGATTAAGAGAGATTTCTGTAGTATCAAATTCCACTTCCACATCAGCATCCCCAAGCACCTTATCAGGAAAAAGTGTGAATACCACTGTAGCTGTTGACCTCTTTGCAGTACCAGCACCCACAACAAATAGGTGAGAGAGGCTTACGTTGCTTTCTGAAGCAAGCAGAAATTACTGCGTTGGCCTGTAGCTCCACAATCAATTGCAAAGCACTGATCCTGGTTACTTTTCAAGAATAACCTTTTGCTGATGTTTTCCTGGTGTATTCACAGGAATTTTGGTATTGGTCAATAAGTGCTTAATTACTAGTTTTGTTTTGTACCACTATTATTGATGGGTTACTAGTGAACAAGAGAAAGTGAGAGTGGTATGGGTGTTTGTATAACACAAGAATACAATGCCTATTATGTATCTTCACGTTTCTCTCCCTCTTTCTTTTCTTATTCAGCATGCCTAACCTTTCTAGTGATCTTTTTGATCTTCAGCCTGCATTTGTTCCAACTGTGCAGAGTACTCCAGCTATATCAACATCAGCAAGCAGTGCTTGGGGAGGTGAGCTGATACGATGATTTGACTGTCTAAATGATGGGTGTATTCTCAGAATACAAGAATAAAATACAGATTCATACTTAATTGAATCTACATCTTAAACCTTAATTACTTTGCATTTAAACATCTCTGTCCTTGACAGAATATAAAATAAGTCATCTGAAAGCTCTGGCAAACTGTTACAGAAAAGTTACTTTTTTTTTTGTAACGCATAGCAGTAGTGTCAATGTGCAGTAGATGGAATGAAGGAGCTATTCAATAAAGGGGACAGGTAGAAGAAATGTAACTAAAAATCAAAGTTTAAAAATGCTGGGAAATACAAACTAAACAGATGTAACTGAGAAGATGCTGGACTAGTATTTCCATTCCATTAAGTGATATTAATTAATACACTTTTCATTTAAAAGGTGTTGGTGACTTCAAAGTTCTTATAATAAAGCTGTCGTTCCCAGTTTCTTGGGCACAGCATTCTCTGTACCCTCACCCATCCCTCCAAAGAATAATCAGGGTAGATGTCAAAGAATGTCTTAAATGCTGAAATAAGGCAATGTTAACACCACTGTAAGTGTTGGTATTTTAATAGGTGGAATTGATACCCTTGTGTGCTATTTAAAAGGTAGATTCTTGAAGCCAAAAATGTAGTATCTAACTTTTTTGACTGATGAATGTTCTGTCACTCTCCTCCTCCCACCCAGTGGCAATACTAGAATTATTTTCTCTAGAGAGAGCTGTTAGGATTTTTATCTGAAACTAAGAATTTGTATCTTTAATGGGCTGAGCACTAGGTGGAATATTTACAGTATGAATTTGTCTAGAGATTCTCATATGCAGTCATTTCAGTCTGGTTTTCTTTTCCATTATTTGTACTCTGTATTCTTTCCTTCACTTCTGCATCTGAAAGGTCCTTTCTCGTCCTCAAATGGTTGTGTTGGTTCTCCACCTCATCTGGACGTCTTTGACATGAAGCCAGTTGAAGAAGCTGTAAAATCTACCACCCCTTTCATCATTTCTACTTTTTCCTCCAAACAAACGGTGGAACTGTTTAGTGGTAAACAAACAAACAAAACCCATGTAATTTCTTTGCAACTGGAGATAATAATGCTAATAAACTGGGCCATGTAATCTTTTTGTGGTTTGGACCAATCTTCGCTTTTTATTAACAAGTGAAAATGGTGCATTAATTCCAGATGTAGTCAATTATATGTTTCCTTAAAGTTTTATTTCTACAGTTGAAATAACTCATTATTTTGTTCAGCTTGCCCAACCTAGACATCCTAAGACTTGCAGTTTTGCTGGAATTTTTGCTGATTTCTTTCAAACTGCAACCTCCTTTCTCTTTTGTAATGGGGAATGCAGGAGTTACTTGAGCTTTTCAAATTTGTTAAATTAAAAAAATCCTTTTTATTACTAAAAATTCTTAATTTTTAACTGCAGACTTAATTTTTAGGTCCCCTCTTCCTTTTTCTCTCTTAAACTGATCTTATTTTCTTCTCTCTTTCTATGAAGATGACTTTAGTGGTCATAAACCTACATATGCTTCTGTGTATCATCCTCTGACTGTTGATGGTAATTTGATTATTTTTTTGTAAACTTTCTGGTTTTACTGTAATGAGTGGTATTACTCCATGGGTGTATTGATTACTCTAAATTTTTTTTCAGGTTTTCCTCTTCATTCAGCTCCTCCAAGTACCACCTCTTCAACAATTAATGTGGACTTTGATGCTGTTTTTGGAGGAAAATCTACAGCACCAGAGTACAGGACTACAAGTGGTAAAAACTAGCTTATGACTAACTTACACCCTACAGGCAACAGTTGCTTAACAATTTAGCGTAACTGCTATTGCAGTTCAAAATTTAATAACTTAATACATTTGCAAGATGATTATAGGGCTGATAACAGGCAATCAGTTCAATTGTAGTTTATGAGATTAGTCAAAGCTAATTTCAAAGTATACTGTGTAATAACGGTTTCCTCTTTTTTTGGGGGCATGAACTTTGAACGTGGCTCACTGGATCTCTCTTAACGGGTAAGCTTATGTTAATCTGTTTTCAGTGCTTGTGACTTCAGTGTTTTCTCTTGATAGATGGTAATGAGTTCTCTCTAACTTCATTGAGAGGCGTCATACTTATAAAAACGCAAAACTACTTGTGTGTATGTGTTGCTTGAAGAATAGCTGAGTTACGATCTTTCTCTTGGTTGGTGCTATTTTGCTATATATTCAAAGTCTTCATGAACATATAGCGAAGGAACTCTTGTGTACATTCAGGATACTAGCAGTATCATGAAATTACTGCTATATTGTGTTACAAGAACACTTTGAAACTACCTTTAACAACCTTCTTTCTTCAGTTTCAGGGGAGTTCCGTCTTAATTTTAAAATACCATCAGTTACTGCTGAAGTAAAATTAAAGATTCTACTAGATTAGTAGCTACAATATAGTATTCCATAAAAAATAAGAGGTTAAACTATGCTTCTGTCTAAGCCTTAAACACTTCCAGCATGTTGAACCTCCACATACACTCAAACTACTTAGTGTTCTATAAAGAAAATACCTCCCTGGCTTATGGATGTCTTTTGTGAAATGCAATGTAACTGTTTTGTTAACAGTTGCTTTTGTGTTCTTTGTTTTAGCTTTTAACTTTCTAGATGATGTATTGCAACCTACAGTACCACCACAAAGTCAGAGAGCCACTTTAGCCAACCAGCAAAGCGGAAAAATTTTGGCAAATGACCTTGATTCTTCACTTGCTAATCTAGTGGGAAGTAAGTGTGAAGCTTTTAAACTTAACTTTGCCATTTGTTACTGAAAACAACACAAGCTTTTTTTCCCCCCCAAAAAAATTAGAAATACTTAGGGATTTTGTCTGTTTCTCTTTCCCCCCAGATCTTGGCTTTGGAGGAACTCCATCTAAAAAGTAAGTTCTCACATGACTATTTGGTAGTCTCTGGCACAGTTTACCAGCACTAACATGGCAAGAGTCTCAACTCTTGAAAGTAGTGTGCTACCAAGTACAGCATTGAAACAGTGAGTTTGTGGTCAGTCACCATAATGGTCAACCTTAACTTTTGAAGTAATTCACTTTAGTTAGTTTTGCAATTGCTGTATTTTTATTTAAGTATTTTTATGAGGTCTCATAAAAGATCTTGCAGTTACATAAAACTCCAGTTAATCATTATGCCGTACAGTGCAGTAATGATAGTTTACTTTTAACACAAAACAGAACCCCCAGACTTCATATTTATTGGAACAGAAATATATATAAGTAGTTACTGAAATCCCAAGTGTTTCTTCCACCCATAGATTCCAGCTGTGTACATGTATTAAGGCATGTTTTGGTTTTCCATTATGTTGTTGTTACTCGAGCTGTGGTTTCATTTTAGATCAGATATGCAGTGGACCCAGCCTACAGAGAAGAAACTTACTGGTGGAACAAACTGGCAAGCAAAAACAAGCACATCGACCACATGGAACCCTACTCCCTTACCCACTATTCCACATATGGTAATTTCTGTACTATTGAAATCACACTTCATTCTAGCAAATGCTACTACCCTGCTTGAATTAACTTAAAAAGAATAGCAAACACTGTTTGGGACAAGACTGGGGGCAGGGGGGAAAGCTTGTACTTCTTAACTGAAGTACAGTAACCTCATTCTTAAACTGAATGAGGTAGAGATTTTAGTATGCTTTATTTCTCTTCAATGTAAAACTTGTCCGTTAACAATTTAAATAATCAGCCTTTCACTTGAGACGTATCTCGGTTCAGAAGTTCTTTTTGAATTGAAACAAATGACCCCAAACAAGAAAATTTGACGTGCGTGTTTGAGATGCTCCCACCCCACTCCTCCCCGCCCCCCCCACACCTTTAAGAATCCTAATAATGTGTTTCAAGGGCAAAACTGCTGTTCCTTCCAGTTCTCACTCCTTTTCCAGTTTTATCACATGAAATGCTGCTGCAACCCTGCAAGGCACCTTAATTAGCAAGTCAAGCAGCACTTTGGACTTTTGATAATGCTCAACAGCAACTTTGTATTTTAAACACAGTACAAAATACTAAGTGGAAGTTTTATAGTTATTTAAATGAAGAATTTTAATTTCTTGGAGGGATATATGTAGGCAACTGACTTCCTATGCTTTTAAAAGAGATTTTTCAAGTATCTTATTCATATATATTCATACAAATACAAACCACTTCTGAAATACCAGCTGCCTTGGAGGGAAGTAGAATGTTCACCTTGGTTATATGTACAACTACGGTAATTGCCGTATTTGTTATGACTTTTGGACTGCTGTCTGACTTTATTGTCCAATAAGAGTAGCTTTGCCTGTAATGCCTATTTTCCTCATCTTATGTGAGTATGCTCATTCAAAATTATCAAAGTTGAATATTAAATCCAGAATTGGAATCAAAAATGAAACTCAAATTCAGATGAGAGTATGTGTCAGTTGCATAGCACTTTTATATGAGACTTCTGAGACCATAAAATCTTTTTATCCCCTCTTTGTGCTCTAGAACGTTATGTTAGAGTGCTGATGCATTCTTATTTTTGAAAGGTAGAGGGCACCTTAGCACACATTGATCACTGTGGATTTGGGTTGTGTGTTTTTATTTCATGTGTTCATGCTTAATACCTTCTGGTCTAAGCATTTGCGTGCTTTATGCCAGGTATGTGCTCACTCATTTGCTTGGGATTCCAACAATTAACGATGCAAAGAACTAGCCCGGGTATGAGCATCGTTAAAATCAGTGCCCCAGTATTGGAAAGGTCTTAACTGTCCTGGCTTGGTCTGTGGCGTTCAGAGTACTAGCTCTCCAGTTCGTGTATACTGGAGTCTGCATACTCTTTCACAGGGAAGTATTTTAACTAGCACTCCATTTTTAATATAATTAGCACTACTTAACAACGCATGGCAATATGAAGCGCATGCATCACTGTGAACATAACCTGATATAAGTTATTGCCAGCTTAAGATGCTCCTCGTGTTTTTCCTTTTTCATACTGTGACATGTTGCAGACATCAGAAATTAGCATGTGAGCAACGTTTACCCGACTAAACATCTGTTGCTGTTTTGTAAGCTGAATGGTCACTGGCTTCCTTGTTTTTTTTCTACGCCCTTCTCGCACATAGTGGGAGGAAGAAGGAATATTGCATGCCATGCCCTCTAAAGGCTTCTTATACAAATGTCTGTGCAAGCAATATACTCAAATCTGGCTAGTTTTAGTAAAATTTCTATTTTTCTGGAAGTCTCACTAGTGATAGCTTTCTAGGCAGGGAGCCTATCCAAGTTAACAGGCATAGTTACTGATGTTACTGTCCTTGCACTTTTCCTCCCGCTTTAATTGTTTTAATAATTGAGTTGAGCGTAGTTACAGTTACAGTACTGGACTTGAATCCATCCCTTGGTTAGAATTTCCAGTTTGAATACCTCTTAAATAATTTTCTGTCCTTACTCCTTTTGCTGTGCCAGAACGGAGTGCACTATCCTGGATATGTAAGTCAATTTCTTGTAAATATGTTGGTTATTTTAAGTATTGAAAAATACGTATTTTTCACAGTTTTGTATATATTACTAGTATGCATGAGCTTATCTAAAATACATTAAAATTTTCTTGATTGAAGGTACCTGCTCCTATTACGTACCCATTGACCACACCTCAAGTGCCTGTATATGGAATGGTAAGAGATGTGATTGTCTTGTATTCCTGAAAAACCTCGTTGTCTCCTCCAGTGGGTTTCATGGCAGGCATTACGATGTTCAAATCATCCTGCAACTTGTATATGTTGTTTTATAAGCGTGTGAAAACTGATGGCTTTTTTGCACTGTGCATTGGAAGAGATTACTCTAAATTTTATACCCAAAGTTTTTTAAAAGCTTTGACTTTACTGCATGTGTGTATCTGTGTGCTTATTTTCTACCATATTTACAATGTGAAAAGATGTATCTTCTAGAATTAGTTTATATACCTGTTTTCTGGGGGTTTTGTTTCTCTAACAGGTACCTCCTCAGATTGGAGCTGCTCCTTTGATGGCACCCCAGTCAATGATGTATACGCAGCCTGGTCTAAGGCCAACAAATCCTTTTGCACCTGTTTCTGAAACTCAGGTGAACTGTTTTCTTTAATCTTGAGATCACATTGAAACTTTAGTCTTGGTAAAAGCAACCAAATGTTCCACGAAGGGCTACTCGTGTATTTCTGCATTTGAAAGTGAGGGGTTCCTCAGTCAAGGGTAACAGCTTTTGCTGGTGAGGAAGCAAATTCAGATGGTAAGACTGTGCAAATGTAGGAAGCAAGGAAAAAAGTAAAAATTGGAGATTTAGTGGCTAACTTCTTACTGTGTCAATATTAAGAAAATGGGAATGGTGAAAATATGTAGAATTCAGACTTCCTATGACATTAGCTGGATACTTGGTTTTGTCATACTGACTAGAGCGGTGGTGAAAGCTTTCTGAAGGATCAGGTGGTGAGGAAGTGAAAAAGGCATGGACAAGAGATCATTCAAGATGAAGAAACTGTGTACTCCTGTCATCCAAATACGTTGGTCTTAATGTTTTTTGGGGATGCTTTCAAGTGCCAAAACCTATAGTCTTAACTTGCAGGTAACAAGGCAGTTGAATAGATTCATAATTCTAAAACATTGAGAAACGATGTGTTATGTAAGTGGCATTAACATGTAATCTCTACTTCACAGATACAGTTTATGTAGAGCCACCAAAGCAGCAAGATGTGAGAACAACCAAATACTGGTAAAAAAAGAAAAGACTGAATTTCAATCTTTCCTTGATGTATACCTGAACAGGGCAACTGTTTCTTCCCTGTATAATACAATATTATTTTGAATTGCAATGCTTTAGAGATTCTTGTTTATAACAGTCACTGCAGTGTGAAGTCATGTTTGTTCACTGATTTTTAAACTGCTTAGCAGAAAACTGTGTTTTATTGAGGCTGACTCAGAAGGTGCAAGCTGGATTATCATCTTCAAAGCTGAGAAGAGGGGTTACACGATTGCTCTACAACCTTATTCATCAGTGGATTACCTTAGGAAGTTAACTGAGGCTGTCAAAGCTATTTATTTCCTCCATAAATTCTGTGGCTGTTGTAACCAAGACACAACACAAATGAAGTTGAGCAATAAAATTTTTATGTGCTCTAATAAATACTCTGATAGAGCAATGCTTGCATTATCATAAGGCCAATATTGTGTGAAATCAGACAGCTTTTTCACATTAGAATAGCTTATAGTAATTTGCAAACTTTATAATGTGAGTTTGAAATGCTGTGAATCAACAAGATATATATACATATTACATATATATATATATTAAAAATAATAAATTGCTCCATTGGTATGTCAGTGTTACATGGCTAGTTGAAAGAGCCAGGCTCTGATATGGGCTGAAAGTCTGTGATGGAGCAGGGGAAACAAGTGTGTTACGGAACAGCGTGTGCAGCCTCCAACAGGTGACAGTAGCTGCCCTTCCACTGAGTATCTTCTCTGCAGATAGCATTTTTCATAGCTCAAGGAAGAAGAGCTTTGGGAGCCAGTGAACGTAGGTATCCCCAATAGCAGCAAATGGGAGCAATTTGAAAATCTTGTTGCTAACTGCAAAAGAGGCAAGAGATCAATTTTTAAGTCTGTTAGGTCAAAAGAAGCAAACCTTGCAATAGTGCACACTTGTGAACTGGTAACTATATTGAAATTATCCAGCTGTAGAGAATAGCTTGTGCTGCTTTTCTGAAATAAGAACCTAGTTGTAAACCACATAAAAGTAATTATTTTTAAATGTGTAAATATGTGCAGACTTTTAGATAATCTTTTCTTTAATGCTGCAGTAATCTTTTTCTTCTGTAGTAATTTCGAGGTAAAAACGCTATGTTAAGAAATCCGGACTCTTTTTGAGAGGAAAATCTTTTAAATCAACTAATTTATGAAGTATGCTATTCATGATGGGTCAGATGTGTACAGACTTCTGGCACATCTTTTGTATTTAACAATCCTCCTCCAAAACTGAAATTGGCTATGAAAATGCCTTATCTTGTATTTTTCAATGTCTGATAAAAAGTGATAGCATTAAAAGAAAAAGTAGTTAACAACAAGTAAATGGAATTGGGAGCAACCTTTCTTCCAGAAGCTTTGTGGCAGAATACAATGAAACGATCTCCTGTAAAATGACTTCTACTAATGATTAATATTAAAGCTGGGTTTTCAAAAAATGACTAGTTTTCTATTGTTATGATAAACAGACCTCCAGAGTAGCGTGTCTTTTATCTTTTGGGGAGTCTATAAGTGCAGAAATGTCTCTGACTCTCACTATAAATGCAAATAGGCCTGAGAATCTTGTCAAACTGTCCTGCAGAGAACTTCTAAAATACAGCACCTTCCTCATAGTGGGAACAAGCCTTCTCTCTTTTTTTTTTAAATGCTTTATTCTGTCCAAAGAGTGCAAAAGCAGTATTTATTAACCCTATGGAAATATTTTTGCCAAGTGAAAAACCTCAAGAGAAACAAAATAAAAAAAAAACCCCACCCCCAACCCTTGGAATCTGTAACCACTAACTTCCTGGGAAATGTAACCTTGCAGAAATTTAAAACTCGGAGTTTCTGAACGTGTATTGATCTTTTTAAAAGAATTTGGACTGGTCTATAGCAATGTAATGTTCAAGTTTGAATTACAAAGGGCTTCAAGCTTTAATCCACCTTTATTAGGCTGAACAATTGTACAATTTTAAGCCAATGAGTTCTTCAGTGCCTATAGGTACCCTCCATGTGATGAGGGAATAGATGCCATTTAGAATGGGTCATTGTGTTGAGGGGACTGTTTATTTAAGAAATGGTGAATTCTGTTGACTTATTCAGCATTGAAATGTCTTGAGTTCAAATTAGACCAGTACATGTAGTAGTAAGTGTCTGGGCATTAATGACAGAGCTGAGAGCTCTACAAGCAGGCAGTTTCTAGCACTGTAAGCTGTTAGGTCTCTTTCTCATGCCGAGTTGTATAAGTAATAATCAGTTATTTTAATAACATATGCAAATAAATGCCTGGTAAACAGTATATATTTGTTATAACTTTATTGCAGAGCATTCTGAATATCTGGAATGTACTTTGCTCAGAAATGGATTTAGTACTAGGTATAGTTTGCACTACTTCTGATTTGCTCTGGATTTTTTTAATGGTTCTTTGGTAGGCTTTCTTGTAGCAAAGCTGTCTGATACCAGTTTATTTAGTATTAAAAAAGGAGAAACAGCCACAAAGTACATCCTAAAAACTTTATAAGCTACCTTCTTTTTAGTCTCATTCAGAACGTTTGATACTTTAAAACACGGCTTTCAGATTTATCCTTATGAAGAAAAGATTGCTTTACACGCTTCTCTCTGCACAAAAGTGCACAGGACTGCTTTTTGCCAACCTCTTCCTCGTGCACATATTGGAACGCATAAAACGGCAGAGGTACTGTGTTTTAAATAACACAGTTCATACATTAGAGGTAAAAAACAAGGACTTGGGATGCTGTCAAGGCTTTTATGGCTCAGAACTTTTTCTCCAAAAAACACTTTGAGGACAAAGGTTGTTCTTGAGGGTAACCGTAACAGCCCACAAGAGTTGCAAATAGTCGTCGTGATGAGTAAAAACACTGAAGAGAGGTGTGTATGTAAATGTGACTTTCCCTTTTGTTTCCTCCCAACTCGTTTGATCAGAATCCTGTTCTGAATATTTCAGAAAGCAGATAACTAAGATGTTGGTCTGAACAAGGAGGAAGACCTCAAGTATGCTGTGCGCTTTGCGTTATTGTACTTCAGTGGGTCGTTCAAGCCTAACTGTTGGGACTTCATGCTGCTACAGAGAGGCTGTCTTTTATGGGATATACCATAAGATAACTTCTGGAGGAATTTGGAAAGGCTGATTGTGTTAGGCCTGTTGGACTTGAAAGTGTACCTCTTTTTAAATAACTGGGGTTTTCTAAGGTTCTCTAGATACAGTTTGACTTTGCCTCCAAGAAGCTATTGAATTGAATTTTTTTTAAATTTTGGGCACACGTCACAGAGAAATCTCAGTTCTGTGCACATAGTGGTGGAATGCTTGTAGGTAAAAATAACAAATGGACTTTTGTTAAAAAAAAAAACCAACCACAACACACACACACACAAAAAACCCCAACAACAAAAAAGCTTCTGACTGCAAGATTGAATACAGGGTGTATCCCCATCTGGGTTTTTTGATGTGTGGCAGGGAGGGTGGGGTTACAGTTAGAATAGTATGCACTGTGGATCGGTGCTTAACTTGTACATAAAAAGGAAAACTTTGTTTTGGGTAGTTTGTATTGTAAGGACAACATCTAAAGGCACTGTGTATCGGTCATTTATTTCCATTTAAAAGATTATATTTTTGAGCAATGGAAACTGTACATGTTATCATTTATACATTACTGGTAGCTAGGAATATAGAAAACCTGTTGCTATTACTCTGAAGATGTATTTGAAACGTCATTGATACATACATCACTGCATCACTACTTTACACAGATTCTCATGATCATTTATTTAAAGAGATTGTAGTAACTGGTGCAGTTACAACAGGAATTGTAACATCAAATCTTTCGGTATCTCTCAAACGTGTATCCTTGTGATTAAGTTCAATCCTTTACCAAATGTTTGGCTGGAATTTCGTCTTGGAGCAATGACAAAATAGGTGCTGGAACAGATTTCCCTCACCCCAACCCACACTTCACATTATTTATTTAATAGGTCTTGTTTTGTATGTTATGTTTTTCCCCATAACAGGTTTGTGCCTTTTATTGGATATTTATTTAAAAGGAGCTACTATAATTTAGGTTGTTCAGGCTTTTTTTCAGATGTATTCTTGTACAGCTGTTCCTTTACATGAGTTCCTTCATTTTATAAGAATACAGAATGTGTGGAAAATATACTAGCCACAACTGGAAAAAAATTTTGAAGGTTTATGTTCTATGAATTAATTTTTTAAAAAGAAGCCTAAGCACAAGACTGGCTGTGTTGATATTTTAATTGTGGAACTTCACAATTTGTTAATACACAAACTGTTTGTTTTTTAAAAACTGCTCA
Organism: Pygoscelis adeliae; assembly: GCF_000699105.1. Lineage (NCBI taxonomy): Eukaryota > Metazoa > Chordata > Aves > Sphenisciformes > Spheniscidae > Pygoscelis > Pygoscelis adeliae. The sequence goes on from NW_008825109.1 coordinate 19,822,067, forward strand.
TATCCAATTATTTGATGAAACAAGTTTTGGAAAAAAAAAAATAAACTTTGGCACATGCGAGGTGTGTGTATGTGATCGTTCTTTAAGGTGTTCTCAGGCTTAAGGCTGTCCGTAATACTAACAGCAACAGCTGAATTGGGATGGTTGATTAGGTTGTCACTCTTCTGCATTTACATTGAATGTGGTATTTTGCCTTATTCAAATTATCGGTGTAGCTTAACTTGATCGCTTGGGAAGCAGTGGCTGGTTTTTCCTGTGCGGGGTAGTTGGACTTGACTGAGGGGGCAGTGGGAGGGGAGGACACAAAGCTGTCTGTGTCACGCAGGGGTGACTTCTGGTTCTCTCCGGAGGTGTCTTGCCGCATCCAAATCAGAAATAGGCCTTAGCCAACACAAAGTTAAATATTTGGATTTCTCATAGTTTTGTACCTGTAGGGCAGCGTATGGTGTAG
>NW_008825109.1:19822597-19823332 GCF_000699105.1 Pygoscelis adeliae
ATTGTGTTTTGTTTATTGCTTGTAGCTGCTCGTGAGCCTTCTGATGGCTGCCGGCAGGCACACGTTCTTGGTTTTCGGGAAGGTGTTTTAGTTTTGGTTTAGCTTGCTTAAACTTAGATTAATTCCCTGACCAGTCACCATTTCAGCAGAGTGAAAGTCAGACACAATTATAAGATCTGCCTTCTGCAGATGTTTATTTCTAAATTGGAAGCCGTGAAGGCCAGTATTTTTAATAGCTGCTTTTTTGTTTCATTTAGCTGTGAAGACTGGTTTTCGGTTAGGAGCTTGAGCTATTTTATAGCTAATTCTTGCTGTGTCACTGCCAGCTATCGGCCTCCTACCCCTCGTGAAGCACTGGGCAGCAACAAGCAGCCGTGGGGCTGGCGGGCCCGGCCCGGCCCGGCGGCGTTTCACGCTCCCGCCTGTCTGGAAGCCCCGTCGCTCCGTCCCCGTCGGGACTTGGGGGAACTGGCCCCGTTCCCCACTTCTGCGGCAGCAAGTGCGTGGTGGCACGGGCCGGTGGAAATTCAAACGTGTAACCACGGGGCAAGCTGTATTTCTGATCCCTGCGGAAATGCTTAGCGTAAATTATTACACAAAAAGACACCTCTTTCTATTGTTTCCGATATTATACGCCTGTATCTCGCTTGTTTTACGGCAGCCGTGCTAGCGTGGGGAAAGGCTGCGCGGAGGGAAACGCCGCAGGCAGAACCAGAGCTTGGGAAAAGGAACCCC
>NW_008825109.1:19824302-19827222 GCF_000699105.1 Pygoscelis adeliae
TCTTCTCCACCCTCCAAACCGGGCAGGGCCCTGTGCCCCGGGGGGGCGGGGGGTGCCTTAGCCCTGAGGAATTTCACGGGGTGAGTTGCTTTGTTTGGATTCTGTCTTGGCCTTATTAAGCATTAATACACTTTACAGCAAGCTCAAATCCCCGTGTTAAGCATTATCGCGCCATTTCACTGGCCAGCTCGCGTGCCGATGAAGAGCCTGTTATGAATGAACCCTCCTGTCACACGTGCTAAACCGTGGTTCCTTACGGCGGTTCCTCCTGCACGTAAGCAGGACGTTGCCGCTTTTGCTTCATCTCAGATAATGCTGTACCGCACTCCTCGCACCTTTCCCTGCATCTTCCTCTCGCAATCTAGTTCTTGACTGTTGGGCAAAATCACACTTAAGAAGCGGCCGCGGTGTCCAGCTGGGTTTCCTGACTTTTTGAAAACCAACAAATGCGTGTCTTTTGGAAAACAGGCTGAACTTGTTCTTCCGACTTTAAAAAGTGATTTACCAAGCATTTAATAATTTTGTTGACTGGTTGAAAAGAAGAATTCATCGACTTATACAGTGATGTAGCGTCAAAATCATCTGTTGTTCACTTTCTGCTATAAGCTAGCTCTTCGTGTGCTGTCTTGATTGCTACTTTATTTCGTTTGATCAATAAGTATTGACCAGGCTGGCTATACCTGGCTGCCTCGGTGTCATCTTGAAATGTCGGATGTCTGCCCTGAATGCTTTGTTTATTGTGCTGCTTTATTTCTGAGATTTTCTTGGACTTTGAAAATCTGCATTTCTCAGATCTGCCTTGATATCTTTACCAGAGCTGTTTGGACTGCTCAGGTATGATTGCCCTTTTAGAAATAAATTGATTGGACTTGCATTTTGCTATTTCTAGGTGTAGTGCTTGTATTACCTATGTGTCTTCCTAAGGCATAGGTCCTGAGCAAACGGGTGCAGTATGCCTGCTTTCAGTGCATCCAGATCCTACTTTTTCTTTAAGGTTCTTTAACAGTTATTGGGGTCTGGCAAATCTTACTGGGATGTAGAACCATTGCTGCCTGCGGCTAACTTCCTTCCACCCCCTTATGGGAGACTAATGTAGACGCAAGCGAAAGGAAAGGGCCGTGGCTTCAGCTGCCCTACGAGACCTCGATCATCATGAGAGAGGAGAACCTGTGGTCTGCGCTGACTCTACGGTGGAGGCAGCCACCCTGGCAGGGAACAGGAGATAAGCAGCCTCAGCAAACACTTTGAGGGTGTCTGTCACATCCCTCATTTTCGTGCTGGTAGCCGTCGATGCTCATGTTTGGTTCCACATTGTTCCCTTTTGATACTTGGGTCTGAAGTATCTCACGTGCTGTACCATGCGACCTGGGAGAGTTCTGGGGGTTGTGGCTTAGTTCTGTGCTTCTGTTCGGTTCTTCGTAACCTTTTGTCTGGATCTAAAACCCATTGAAGTTTCCTAATTCTCGGTTTTGAGAGGTGCTCTAATCAAATACAGATGTCTCTGCAGAAGAGATCCTCCATGTTGATCTTAGAGTACTTGGATATAGATGTTCAGATAGACTTTCTTATTCAAAATAAGCATATGCTAAGAAGTTTTTAATGGTATTCTGCTCCACGAAGTGAAAATACTAGTGTCTTGAGGCTGGTTTTTATTACAGGTTTTTTCGTCAGAAAATAGGTTTCTGTTTCAGAAACATTGTATACCATCGTGACGATAAAGACTTCCTCATCACTTGCTTGACATTCCCCCCCCCCTCCCCGTGCTACATGGGCAGTCTTACTCTGAATCTTTTCAGAGATGTTTTCTTTAGGCGTCTCAATTCAGTAAAGGCTCTTCAAACAGTTTATGGCAGATACCTTTTCTTAGGCATTGATCTGTGGCTTCTTGTGCCTCTCCAGATTTCAAGTGACATTAAGCACTAACTCAAGGTTTCACTGGAGTTTAAAAACCACTCCAAATAGAAGTTTCAACTCTGTTTTCTTTTGGGCTGTTGTCCAGATGTTTCCAGATAAAATGCCTTCCTTATTCTGCCTTCCTGAGCATGCATGTGAGTGGGAGGACAGGGGATGCAAATCTGAAAACGTGTCTCTCGTCATGTTCTCTGTATATGCCCATAGGTGATGATAGCTCCCCGCAGAAGCAGAGCGAGTGCCTGCAGCTCTTTATTGGGGTCATCACTCAAAAGATAAACATAAGGCCGCAGGGGAACGTGCTGTCCTGCTCCATTTCAGGGCTTTTACAGGGCGCTCGTGTGGCTTGGCTTGAAGTTTGCAAAGACTGTGTTACCTTTACGGTATACAACAATGGTGTTCTGCCACTGAATTGTCTTCCTCAAATGATAGGGAGGAGTTTTGGCAGGTCCTTGCAGAACCTGTAAGGTAATTCTGCAGTTGAGATGCTGCGTGACACAGCATGAAGCAGGGATCCTGCAGCATTGACACCCAGCTCTGCTACAAAGCTTTTCTGTTCAAGCTCAAAGTAGTGACGGTGTCTCAGCCTTGCAGCTGGGTAAGATGGGCCAAAAGCCCAACCAGCAGGACTTGGAAGTTGCAGTTGGAAAACCTGGGTGGTAAATCTGAGCCCGCCTTGGACGGGGGCATTATGTAGTTGGAGGAGATCACCAGTATACAGGGGGCCTGGGTTTGCTTCTCAGCATCTTCGTTTCAGGGAGACTTGGGTTCCGTCTTGTCTATCCGTACAAACAGACATCAGCCGAGGCAGAGATGGGGTGCCGGGAAGTGTGTGGGGTGAGTTGTTGCCCACCTGCTTTTTCTTTCTGTGTTGGGTGACTTACACGAGCAGAATAGCTTCCACAAGAGGGAGTTTCATTTCAGAACATCCTCAGGCCTCACTTCTACAACACTTGCCTGAATCTAACCCTTGGGGTTTTTTGTTAAAGCTTCTTTACAGGCTTTACAT
>NW_008825109.1:19827250-19827876 GCF_000699105.1 Pygoscelis adeliae
GAGGTAGCTTAAGGCATTCCTCGGGCAGTTAGTCTGAAATGCAGTCTCTTGAGTTCTGTTGTACCACCTAGATCATGCTACCTGCTGAAGTCTGTTGTGGAGTTCATATTTCCACTGCAGATTTCCTTAATGATAAGGAAGGTGGGTGACTTCTTACCAGGTTCAGTAATTTCATAGCAAGTTTCTTTAGTCAAGAGAGCTTTAGGAGTCATAATGGGGGGAACCAGCTATTTGTCTGACCTTACTTTAGTAATGTATTACAGTCTTTTTCTGATGCAAAACTACTGGAATGGAAACACCTAGTTAAAAAAGAGAAGCTGAGGAGGCCTATGGTAGGTTTCCATCAGATTTTACAGAGCTGTATAGGCAATTAAGGACAGAATTACCGCAGTGGGCGAGTGTGGTCATCTTGAATTATGCATAGGTAAATGTTGCCAAGGTCAGAAACGTGTAGCTGATCTCTGGCCCGATGTGCCTTTCACGAGGCTGAGAACGTTGCCCGCAGGCAGATGAACTGTTATCCTGGGAGTCCGAAGGAGGCACTTGCAGAGGTCAGCATCCTTGCCTGCTCAGGCCTGTCTTCTCTGGCTGCTTTTCCAGCTGATGGTAGGACTGGCTGGGATTGC
>NW_008825109.1:19827937-19830731 GCF_000699105.1 Pygoscelis adeliae
AGCTTTTGAAGACGAGCTGTTTACTACCATAAAGCCTGCCTGAGCAGATACCGCAGTTTTCCCCCCTTTGCCTCTTTCTCTGCCACAACATGCTTGATCAGGCCGTGATTCTCTTCCTTCATCAGTCTTATCCTAAATAGTTTGTAATCTGATTAGCCACAGAGAAGCATTATCCCTGCTTTACGGATAGGAAACCAAAGTTTAGCCGTGGTCTGAGGATATCCAACCCCGTTAGGTGTCATTTGACGTCGGCCAGGACTGAAAGCACCACTAACAAGGTACTAGCAAATATGGTTATGAAGTAATCCTTGCGCCTATTCTGTAGTTCCCTACCGAAAAAAGGGGGGAGGGGGAAGTGAAAAGGTGGCTGAGAAAGGAAACAAAATGATTTTGTACTTCACTCCAGAAAAAAATAAGTTTGTTTACATATAAAAACCCCTCTAGACGTAGCTGCAGTAAGATGATAGCATGACTGTATCTAGCGTTTCTGTAAAACTCTTCTAACATTGAGGGTTTCTTTCTCCCCTTAAAGGAAGATGTAGATTCTTTTATGAAACAGCCTGGAAATGAGACAGCAGATGTAGTTCTTAAGAAGTTGGATGAGCAGTATCAGAAGTATAAATTTTTGGAACTTAATCTTGCTCAAAAGAAAAGGAGGTAAGTCATAATTTTTGCAGAATTGGGAAATGTTTAGCACAGTTCTGTTTTTTTTAAAAATAAGTCTACTTTTTAAAAATATCCCAAGAAGGAAGAAGCTGGTGTTAGGAGAGCTAATATTTGCAGTACTTGCAGGAGAGCCCAGCGTTTTTTCTTTCCTCTTCCTGAGAACTACATGCAAAAGAATTTACAGTATTGCTGAATTGGTCCTTAGCCTTTAAGGCCAAAAAGTACCGCTGTAGTCGTTTAAATTTTGTCAGCCTAGTGAAATAAGAATGCGTTTTTGTCAAATGACTGCTGTATCAAGCCTGTAACTTTTGGTTTAGTAATCTCATCTCTCTTCGGTAGCTTCAGTCTTGATCTGAAGCTAGGCGAGAAGCAAATTTTTAAAAGCTAAAATTAAAGCTTCAAGTAATATTTTATTTAGATTAAACTTCTTTCATGGACAAATATCCCTCATAATTTCCACCTGGAGGCCTGCTTTGGCAGTCACTGCTGCCTGAGCCTGCTGGTTGCAGAGGAGGGCGGCCTGGAAGGCCGGTGGGGATCCCAGCGTCTCTGCTAGGCTGCTGCAAGGGCTGTCGAGGAGGGGGATGCCCTGAACTCTGGAGAGAGCTTTCGTTTTAACAGTGCCGAGTCTTGTAGCTCTAAACTGTTTGTTAGAATAGTTTGTGGACCTCAGAAGAAACACACTTGTTTTGTTTTGCCTACAGTGTTTTTCATCTGTGTGTCTGCTGAGGTTTCCCTCTCCTCCGGGGAGATCGGAAATATGCAAAAATATGCCATTTTAGCAAACAGGTATCTGTTACTATTAACACGTGTTTGTTCCAGTTTGAAAGGTGCATGTATTGCTCTGCTTCAGAAAACCAATGAGCCTCGGTGTAAGAGGCGGGTGAAGCTGTAGCTGAGATGCCTTTACATGCCGTATCTTTCAAATCTGCACCGGTAAGCCTGGAAAGCTGTTAGAGTTTCAGGTTTTTAAATGGAGGTTGGATTGTATAATAAAACTGATCACTTGTTTAGGAAACTTTGTGTCTCTGTAAAATAATAAATTATGACTGTTGTTAATTCACAGGCTAAAAAGTCAGATTCCTGAAATTAAACAGACATTAGAAATTTTAAAACACATGCAGAAGAAAAAGGTAAACTATTTTGAATATCTAATGAGTATGAGAAAAGCTAACTACCTTTCCACCCTAACAGAACACATTGCAAGAAATGTTTTGGAGAGCACACTTAATATGCCTTTATAAATAACAGAATTGTTTTTAAAGGTATGTAGTACTTTTTGAAAGCTAGTTCAAAAAAGTTAATGTTTGTAATGCAAACTTCACTTATAATAGTGTATAGACTGCAGCTAAGCTTGGACTTCATCTCTATTCTTTTATAGAGATTTCTGTATTGTTTTTAAATACATCTTTTTAAAATGCTTTATTCTTGGAGCTCTAACTTTAATGTTGAAGTAAAATTACAGAGTCCCACCAAAGTTAATACTGTATCAATGACAAAAAGCAGAAAAGTGTGCTCTTTACTGTAAGTTTTATGTCTTTGACATAAGTTTCCAGTGAAAATAGCAATTTTAAGTTTTATCATTTGTCTTAAGGATTCCACAAATCCAATGGAAACCAGATTTTTATTGGCAGATAATCTCTACTGCAAAGCTTCAGTTCCTCCTACAGATAAAGTTTGTTTGTGGTTGGGGGTAAGTAAAACGGAACTTTCTCTGAAACTGTTTAAATAACTTATAAAAGGCTTATAAAAGACAGTGTTCGCTGCTGTCTCATCTGTACTTTTAGGGGCTATGGGCATAATTCTGTTCATGTGTGCATAGTGGAGCTGTGTCCTGTCAGCAGGGCAAACCTAACCGGACAATTTCAGCGCATTAGTGAAGGTTTCACGCTTGATTTTATTTGGTGCCTGAACAGTAAGACTTCAGAGAATTGTAATTTTGCTGGATTGTTCTTTCCAAAAAGCATATTCATGAACATTTTCCTTACCACTTCTATCACTTTGTGGTTCAAATTACCGTCCGGCATTGCCCGGGATGGGAACGTGCCCAGCAAAATAACTTAGTTTGGCAAGCAACTTCCCATCTTCTCCACGTTATTTGTATTTAGCATCTTGCATTCCCTCTCCA
>NW_008825109.1:19830798-19831493 GCF_000699105.1 Pygoscelis adeliae
CCTGCCAGCATTTAGAGCGGAATTTGTGCTAAAGACTGGTGGGACCAGAGCTCGAAACACAGATTTCTAAGTACTTAAGCGATAATCAGGTTGGGATATTTTGTACTGAGAGGCTTCCTTATACGTGGAGACAACCTGCTAATGTTTGTTTTGAGACTTCTAAATCCCGGATGTTCCCAAATCCCTGTGTTGGCTGCCAAACAAAACCACTTGGTTAGGACAGAAACATTGTTGACACGTGCAGCATCCGGACTGATTGGGCAGTTACTCCCAACCTCTCCCACTTCTTTTCTATCATAAAAAGAGAAGATTTGTCTGATACCTGTTGCTTTTAGGAGACTCTCTTCAGAATTCACAAACGTTGACTTTCACGGAGCATCGCAGGTTTATTTTGTAACAGAATATCAGAGAAAGTTCATCCGATTGATGGTTCGTACAGAAAAGCTATAATGAAATGCCACAAGCAATTTATTATATTTAGGTGTTCTTGGCCTTCTGCCTTTATCCTCCTCGTTGCTTACAGTCTGCATGCTGGGCTATGCGGATTACTGTTACTGGGGAAACTATGTCTTCCAGTTATTTTAAAAGAAGAATGGCTTATCTCACTCTTGCAGCTCTGCGTAGCGTTCCCTGGGATCATGTCTAGTTAGCAGTATGTGACTCTGCTCAATGCGCAGTTCTTGACCGAGACAAAG
>NW_008825109.1:19831537-19843495 GCF_000699105.1 Pygoscelis adeliae
GCTTCTTACTGAAATGAAGATTTGTAGATTAAAAACCACCACGGTATAGGACAGGACTTTAAAACGTGTTTTGTATCTTTAAATACCTGTAATACTTCCTGTTAATGACCAATGCCATTAGGCTGTTTGTCAGTGTTCCACACAGAGATCCTGAGGTTAATCTTGAATGCAGCAAAAGTTGCTTCTAGAGTTGTGTGACACTTGAAAGGTGCTGCTAAGAAACGTGAAGTCTCTCGCTTTCCAAACATGGCGAAGATGAGGTACTGATACCTGAAAGGCTGAATGCAATCCACAGGGAGAGGAATCCCGTGTTGCTTAGCTATAGGGAGAGAACGTTTTTTTTAAGTCACTAGAGGGATTTATTACTCAGTTCCTGAAGGGGTGGAGGCCTCAGGTGGATTCTGGCATTGCTCGTCCTGAATCTTGTTGTCTTGGCCTGGCAGGACAGCCTTTTGTTAATGTGATAAGTTATAACAGGCAAAAGCTCACAGAAGTGAGCCTGCTGTGGTTTATTCCTTACAATGCAAGAGTAAAAGCTTTTATCAATCTTTCTTTTTTTAGGCCAATGTGATGCTTGAATATGATATTGATGAAGCTCAGGCTCTGTTAGAGAAGAATTTGTCAACAGCCACAAGAAACCTTGATCTTCTAGAGGAAGACCTGGATTTTCTTAGAGATCAGTTCACCACTACAGAAGTCAGTATCCTTTTTTTTTTTATTTGCAGGGGAAGAGGTGCGCGTGAAAGCTAACATAAAGGTAATTACCGATTTCCTGACATGTTTTTATCTTAGACTGGCTGCCCGTAAGATTCTGTAGCGCTCTAGGAACTTAACCTTTTCTAGCAGTGAAACGGGATATTGTTTCCAGCGCCGAGCTGAGGGTTGGTGTGTTAGATGTAGCAAAGCTTGTGTTTGTCACTGGGTCGCCGTGAAACCTGCTGCAGTGGTTGCAAACCTGGACTGGAAGCGAGATGGGGGCCTGGGTCGGTGCTGCGGATTGATGGCCAGGAGGCCATTTCAAAGCCAAGCGACTCTCCCTTTCTCTCTAGAGCGTATGAATATCGTTCTTCGGGCTACTGCTCATCACACCCGCTTCAGCTGCCATTGCAATGTTCTCCAAGCAGCACAAGCTCTGCTGCAGCAAGCTTGGTGCCAGTTTAGGCATTGCTTAACTTTTTTTAAAATTTATTTATACTATCATGAACCACCTCCAGGGGTGTGGGGGTTTTTTATACTATTTTAATGCTGAGGGTAGCCATCAACTGAAGCATTAGATTTAGTAAATGAAGGCACAGCTACTTGTTTTTTCAAGTTGGTACTTCAGCTACCTTAGCGCTGCAGGACGATATGGATGCCTGAAATAGGCAAATGCAGCCGCTGTGGGCAGGTTGACTGGCATCAGAAGAGAGTAGCTGTAAGTGAAACTAAAAGTGTGTTTCTCTGTAATATCTTTTTGGAGGTTTTTAAGTAAATGGTATAAGGGCTGCAGTTATTAACAGTTACTAGTATTCCTGTGTGTTAAGGCTTTGCACCAAGTCAGCTCTTTCATTAAATGGTTTCTATATTGACTGTTACAAGTAAGTGGAGTGTGGCCAACTGTATAACCTGCTTTTCCCCTTTTTTTTCTTTCTTTTTTCCTCCTTCCATCCGTCCGTCTTTCCGTCTTTCTTTTCTGAATGCATGAGCTATTTCCTTAATTCCACACCCTCAGATATGGCTAGAGTTTATAATTGGGATGTAAAGAGAAGAAACAAGCAAGACCCTTCCAAAAACAAAGCATAGTTTTGCCAATTTTGAATGTGGTTTCGATTTCCAAATATTTTTTATTTAAACACCCCCAAATTCATTCTTAAGGGACTGAGTTACTTTAAGCATTTCAGTAAATGGTAAAATATATAAAAACTAATGGTGAGCACCATTTTATTTATTTGTAAACTCAAAATTTGGTTTCATGCATGCTTCATGAAATGAATTATTTGAAAAGGCACCGCACAGTCCAGCAAAGGACATAGTATTCTGATCAGACCAGTCTGTCATAAATAAATTTCTACCTGAAAGCTTGTCTGAAAAGTTGAGGGGCACGTATGAAATGGAGTCTGACATTTTAGCAGGTTAAGGTAATGCAGGGGTTTGCTTTTTCATCTCTGTGTACAGCTGATGAAGTTAAAGGCAACTTGGGCTGGGAAGACACGCAGCCGTAATGTTCTAGGAAACAGGAAAAATACAGTGAAGTCCTGGATTTTGTTTCAGTCAGTTAATTGGCAGCATCAATCTGCAAGCATTCCTGGATATCCACTTCAGATAAACTTGTTTTTAAGAATTATTGGTTAGTTAACTGCCTGTTACTGAACTCTCGGCACTTTACATGCAAGAGTTTGTGACTTGTCTTCAGAGAAGAGTGGTAAATGGGGTAAACAGCACAAGCTACGTCAAGACCGCAGGTGATCTCCCCCCGTTCTTTTCCATACATGCGCGCACACGGCTTATTTTTGCAAACGCGTTGAACAAGGACACCAAAATGCTGGTAGCCTGTAAACAAGGAACCCCCTGTTGACGATCCCTTAGGCAAGATGTCCAGTTCCAATGTCTTAACACGCTCAGCCTCCCAGGTGGTGAAACCTGTATTAGGTAAGGATGGTTTACTGAAGGGAAGCATGACTTCTGGTGCGAGCGGTTGGAATATTCCTTTGGTTCTTACGAAGCCTCGCAAGATTGTTGCCTTTTACCTCCGCAGTTTCTTTCTAAAACGAAATGCTCAGTGGTGATGTCAGTGGCTAATATTCACATTCTGTGACTGAGAATACAGGTTTCGCTGCAAAATAAATGCAAATGTTAACTGTTTGATCTTCATGTAAGAAACAATATACCTGTAAATTTTTTGTACTTTTATTTCATGATATTAAAATAGTAAAACTAAACAGTTGTGGCAAACACCTGTTTTTGTGCCTCTTTCTTTGTGTGAGAAAGTCATGAATCTGACGTGTGACCTTCATAAAAGGTGTATAAAAGTTTCCCTCCCTTAACTGGGGGCAGGGGGGTGAAAACGTTCAGCTGGAGCAGCAGACGTGAACGGCGAGGCTGCTGCATACTGCCTTGAATGAAGGGGGGAGTGTGAGTCAGCACATCTGCGTCTGTGAATACAAGCAACTGATGCGACAGCGCTGTGGCTGCAGAAGAGCAAGAGCTGGCGGGATGGGCCTAACACCGGTAAATCCTCACCGCCGGTCACCAGACGGCACCTGGGCTTGGCTGGTCCATACCTTCCCTGCAGGGCGATACTCTTTGTTCCAGCGTCTTTGGCTGGAGCAGGGAAACGTTTAGATCTCGTGTATGCTCTGGCTAACGGGTGTCTGCCGGCTGCTACGCGAGGCCGAAGGGGGGGCTGCTCAGACCGCAGGCTGCTTCTCTCCCTTTCTTTTTGAGAGCCTCAGCAATGACGGGGAAGGCAGCTGCAAACACGTCCTGATTTCTCTTGCAATTTTCTCTACAGTTTGGATTAATGAGATCCCAACAGGCTAAAGCGTGTTCCCCCCCTCCCTCTGGCTGCTCCTAAGGCAGCAATTGCCTTTCTTTGTCGTGCACAATGAAATGACGAGTTAAGCATTTCTGCACGAGCCAAATAAGTTCTGTGTGCAACTGCCGATGACCTAATGCTGGGTAGTGGGGGGGCGGGGATGGGGGACACACACACACACACACACAGTTAGAGCTGGAATTGCCCGGGAGGGTCAGAGGTGTCTGGCTTGGGGGGGACGGGAGATGGCTGTGGCCATCCTAACTCTTGTTTCGGGTGGTTTTTTGTTTGTTTGATAGGAAGCAAGTAAGAAAACCAGAACAAAACGCATAGACAAGAACTCCAGCTTCCCTGCGGCTGATCCCTGTCCAGTATTGCGCCGTCCTTTGCTGTTAAGTCTTTGTTCCTTTGAGCAAGACCAGCAGGTCGGTCTGCGGAAGCTGTTTCAGCTACTGTGACACTAGTCCTGCCTGCTGCCGAGAAGGGCCTCCTGGAGGGGCTGAGCCTGGTTTGGGCTGCTACTGCGGGGAGCAGGGGGTTTGTTTTGGGGTTTTTTTGTTTTGTTTTAGACGGGCCGGTGTTTCTGTCACTGCACTGTTTTTTCCTCAGCCAGGCAGCTGGCGGGTCCTGAAGTTCTGGGCAGCGGGGCCCCCAGTGAAAGATGTACGGCGGATAGCGGTGCAGAGAGCGCCTGCTCGTCGTTGAGCCAGTCCACGTTGGACTTCCAGTTACGGCTGCGGTATGGGAGTGGCACAGGTAGTAGGTAGCTTACTGATACAGAATGGGGAGGGGGAAAGAAAAGAAAAAAAAAACCCACGAGAGTTTCTTTACAAGTTTTAAATTTCACATTATCACATGGTAACCAGTTTGCTAAATACAAGCATATTTCCAGTCACGTACAGACAGCTAAATACAGCATTATTTTCACATTTCGTTACAGTGCATAACAGAAAGCGAGGAAAGTGTATAGTATGCTTTTATTCTGGAGGTTCTGAGCAATTTCAATCTAACATGCAGATTGTTTTTAACACGTGGTAGAGACCACAGAAAGTTAGCTTTTTTTTTTTTTCCTTTTTGTCTTAGAGTAAAAGAGCTCCTGCCCTTTATCCTGTGAAAGGTCTCACCTTCTCATTTCTCTAAATCCCTCTTGCACTAGAAGTCAAAGCATTAAAACCAGTTGTTAGAAAAGAATTCTTACCATATCCTATAAGTTCTTCATCTTAGAAAAAACATTCCAAATTTTATACAGATGAATCTACATTTCCTATATTTTAATAAGCTGACTAGAAAATGCAAGGTATTAGAAAAAGATGTATATAATGATTTCTCTATCATTTAATATAACCATTTATTACCCCTAAGTAGTTAAGACTGCGTACGTTTTCTTCTGCACTGTTCCTCTTTAGAATTACGACGCTTGTATTAGTAAATTGAAGATTTACTCTGAAGGCCTGAATGCACTTACTTATTTAGGCTTTCTGGAATTTCTCTCTGGGAGCGGTCAAGGGGAACGGTCCAAAACCCGTTAAATAAAATACTGGTTGTCTCGTGAAAAGTGATCTTTCCCCTGCTGGCCAGGTTCCTGCACAAAGAATTACAGAATTTTACTATTGCTAAAACGCCGTTTGATCCAACTTCTAACTGCCCTTTACGTAGCACTCCAGCTCTGCTACCCTCAGCTAGGCAACCCAAGAGACACCTCGTGAACAGCTGGACCCTGAAAGACCGAAGCGGTTGCTTGGCGGGCTTTCCAGTCCAAGAATGAAGAAGCTGACCCTTCCGTACTTGTCTGGCCTCGCCTTTGTGAAAATGAGACTAACAACGGGCCTGGGCCGAGCAAACCTTGCGCTCCCCGCTGGCGTCAGCCCGTGAGAGCCCGCGGCAGCCAAGCTCCGGTGGCTCTCTGCATCGATCTTCTCCAGCTTTGCTTACCTAGAAGGAGATTTTGTAAAGGGATTTTTTTTTTTTTTAATTTTTATTTTTATTTTTAAATCCTCAGGGCACTCGACCACAACTGAATCTGCCTGGAGGTCGCCGGGCTTTAGCACAAGGCTTTTGATACGTTTATAGCCTATTCAAGAGCAATGGGGGGGGGTCAGCAGTGACAAGCTTACTGAAAGGTGCTAGACCACTGCCACCCCTCCCTTCCGCTAATCCGCTACCTGTGCCCTCCCAGCAGGTGCAACGCTGCTGCTCGCCTGCAGAGCCCAGGAACTGAAATTGTTCCTCAAACACCGAAAATAAAAATGTTACGCATTTTCAGGGTTTTGGTTGTTGGTTTTTTTTGGTTTGGGTTTTTTTTTTTTACAGCTTTAATATGGAAACCACAGGATTTTTTTCTTCATACAGACCTGCCCATGTGCTGCAAACCGTGAGAACAGGTTCAAAGGGAGAAATAGGCTGAACTCGACAGCAATCGACAAGACCCACACTTTTATAGATGTGGTAGCTTAAAAAGCTGTAACAAGTATTTTATTCTTCTCTACTGAGAGGCCTAAAATCAAACACTAGATGTTTCCTGTGGTTTTTACCTAATCCCTCCCTCCTGCCCATTAGCAGTTTGGTGTATAAAGCTTGCAAACTCGAGTTTAAAAAAAAAAGTCACTATAGTTTTGTTTGTTTGCTTTTAATGGGCTGAACTTCCCTAGTTTGCTACAGGAGCACAGTTACCCTGCTGCACTTCAAAAGCTTAAGTTAAAACGTAGCAGAAGCAAAGCTTCTAAAAGTGGTGAATGGCATTCCCAGAAAACGTCCGCCTACATACAGCTTCTGTAACACGGCTACCATCCCAGGATGACCAACCTGAGATGGAGCCTCTTTTGTCAAATTAAAACATGGAGGAAAACAAATTTTACTGTTGAGTGTGTCTTGTGGCTTTCCCTTCCACCTGCTCAGACACTTGGGTTGTGTGCTCCTCCTTCCCAGTGCTACTTCTCCTCTTCCGCAGATGCCAAGAAAGAAAATGACACTTTAACAGCAGAAAGTACTGATGGAAGCTGTTGCTTTCCATGCTATTTAACTTCTTTAAAAGCAAATCTCATCTTTTAGGATTTCTGATGCACCTGAGTTAAACTTTTCAAGTTTTTTTTATTTTGTTGGGTTTTTTGTTTTTTGTTTTTTTCTTTCCCCCCCTCCTTTCTATTCCTCCTTGTGACCTGGCTGGTAAGACACCCAAAAGGTCAGCACAGGGCTGTTAGCAAGACAGAAAATGTTGGTGTGTCCCACCTGGCTGCAACACCCCAGCCTTACGATACACCATATGAGGACATGGGTCTCTATGCTCTTGAGCACTTAATTCTATTGGAAAGCCCTGAACTCAGGTACTTTCAAGGTACTCACCTAGGCAGTAAATGTGTAAAAATGCATTGAATAATTAGTACTGGAGCAGGAGTTGCCACTTAGAATCCCAGTTCAGCACAGCAAGAAAAGCACTATTGGGGGGGGGATAATTTAAATTTTAATTACCGATCAAATACCTACTGTTTTCCTCTTTAAATCCCACAGAATATTCTTCGCTATTGAACTAGGTTCAAGAACATAAGAAAGAAAATTCAGAAGTGGGCATACCATGTCAGTAAACTTTTCCTGTGGAGTTGGCCTTATGAGGAAACGGTATCTGTGCTGCCTTTACACCTTCCTGGTAATAAACAGCTGACACAAACGAAGATGTCCTCTTTCTCTCCCCCCGTCTGCCCATTTGTCATACTACTGAAGTATCCATACTGTGGCTTCAATACCCAGCATGGAGCTATGGATTTACTTAAAAGAGGACGTGTACAGTACCCTGGCATGTGCCAGCCCACTCAGCTCTCTGCATACTCTCTCCTGTCTCGTGCAGCCCCTCGTTTCCGCTTCCTGTCTCCTTACAACATCTACATGCACCCTCACTCACTCTCCTTTAGGTTTGTAGCCCCCAGTTCTGAAAGGTTGTTATTTGGAACAGAACATTGCTTTCCGGGGTCTGTTCTGGTATCCAAAACAACGTGGGAGGCTGTTCACAACGGGAGTGTTGCTCTCCCTTCCGTCACACCGAGTTCACTTAGTAAAGTACGTTTGGTTAGTAGAGTTCATCACCACTTGCCTCACTAGAAGAGCTCAGCACAAGCATCGCCTATCTGATTTCACCACTTCTTCTGAAGAGTGCACTACATTTGGGACAAACCCGCTCTTTACCCCTTCCCATCCCTCCTGGATTGAAATTTCCCCCCTTTTAACAAGCTCGTATATATCTCGAGTCAGATCAGTGAAGGCCTTCTCCACGTTAATGGCGTCCCGAGCTGAGGTCTCAATGTACTTCATACCATATGCAGCAGCCAGTTTCTCAGCCTCGTGCCGGGTGACTTGCCGCTGTGTGTCAAGGTCACACTTGTGACCTACCAAAACAAAGACGATCTGGTATGGCTGGGCATGCACCTTGGTCTCCTTTAGCCACTCGTGGACGTTCTGGAAGGACCTGCGGTTTGTAATGTCAAAGAGGAGGAGTCCGCCAACCGAGTTCCTGTAGTAGGCTCTGGTGATGGACCTGGAAACGAATGAGCCACAGCAAAAGTGTAAGTTACAGCTGTTTGGGAAGAAGGGCAGAGCGAGTTTCACCTGGCATTTCGTCTGTTTGTTTCTTTCGTTCTCCCGATTTTTTTTTTCTTAAGTCAAATATAGCCCTTCTGAACATACGTCTTTGTTTAAGACAGCAGCATTACCACCACCCTGTCTACCCTCCAGAACACAGGGCAGAGAAGGCCATTCGGGCAAGGTCTTAAGCTTGTCATTCAAAAAGACAACTAATCTTGGCTTAAAGACTTCATCCTTGGGTAACTAACTGCCCCCTCAATTTACTACAGCTCTGTTCAAAATCCCCACCACCATTTTTGGTCTCTATTTGCTATCATGGATTTCTATGCCCTTCGCTGTTAGCCTCAAGAGTCCCGGCCCCCACCAGGTAAGTCTCTGAATACCTTGTCTGACCTATTGGTTTAGAAGCACTGTAACAAATGAAAGGATTGATTTGAGACCAAACACCCACTCTCTGACAGATACATCAAAGAAGGAGGCTACAGATTTGGAAGGCAGACCGTGGGGTTGTAGCTCCCCTCCACACACCCAGGGCCTCGGCACAGGGACATCCACCAACCCCTACACTTTCTCCCACTACGCCACTGGTCAAAATGACGGCACGCTAAACAGTAACCAAACCCCCCCCATTGAGAAATGGAGGGCATCTTCCAAAACTCTTCCTCGCAAGGGCAGACTTCAACGCAGTCAGAAGCAGCGCATGAAATCAGCTAACACAGGGCGATGGAGCAAAGCCGAGACCGTGAGGCTGTGCAGAGCTACCGTTCAATGAGTACTACACGTGGAAAAACGAAGCAGCTGTAAAACTGTGATGTTTCTGCAAAGTCATGGATTTGTTCTAAATCCAGAAGCAATAATTGATTTCAGTCCCTGGAGGAATTCTCCCTCGGGCCTGAACTTTCCTTGCCGGGAAAATGTAAGCCCCGCTGCATTTTTACCTTGGGACAAGTCCTTTTTTGGACATGCAAGGCTGTTGTTAGGGGTTATTCGGTCCGGTAGTGTCTGTATCTAGTGAAACTGCCCCAAGAAAGGATGAACTGGAGTTTTCAAGGGCTGCTTTATCAACAGACATGCAGTGACGGGTGAAAATCCACAGCCGAAACTGAAGAAAGCCAGAAGGGGGGGGGGGGAAGATAGTTGGCTGCGTTTGGATCATTTCTCCTCTCCCAATTATCTGGCTGAGGGACAACAGTAGCTCTGCACATTTGGCACTGAGGGAATTAGATCTGCCTTTTGCTATCTAGCCAGCTGCAAACAGATATTGGCGCTTTGAATGCACCCCCACACCGTCACAGGCATTTCTGCTTCTCCCTTGTGTTCCGTGCCATCAGCCCCGGCTCCTCCTGCCAACATCAATAATGCCTCAGGTACTTCTGAAAGACATGAGAGGATCTAAGCTGAACGCTGCTTTGAGGTAAAACTAGGTGAAGGCCTCAGTGCCTTTTCCTAAAGCCTTTTCCACGGGCTGTTTTCCTTACCGACCCGCAGGAAGCAAACTATATTGCCTTCACGCTGCACGTCACTCCCCGATTCCCTTCCAAGACTCCTACCTTCCCGCCTCCCGCCATGCTCACGCAGAGCAGTACGGGGATTTGCACCTATTTCGGCCAAGGTTTAACATAAAGGTATTGCCCCTGCCTGGGGACTCTCCCCTGCTCTGTGCCCGTGGCGGGGACTCTTGTTCCCGGGGTCCGCGCCTGTTTGTTCGAGCCTCTCCCTCTCAGCCATGGAAGGAAACAGCTCTTCTGTAGGTGGTGGCACACAGTTCCAGGGAGTGAGGGCTCCACATGCTTTTGCTTTTGTTAGCGTTACACAGCATCACGTTTCAGACAAGGAAATCGCAGTATCTGAGCAACCAGAGATGGGCAAAACCTGCTGGATCCAGGAAGAATTGGACCCTGCTCTTCTACAGCTCCGAAGCAGCCTCAACGCTGCCCCAGGCAGCAGGTTTTGGGGCCTGATCTGGCAAAACAGAATGGCACATGCTTAACTGTAATTTAAGCCTTGACTGCACGGAAATTGCTTCTAATTTATGGAGATTGAAAGAGCTCACAACGGGGGTCAGGAAGAGCAGAAATGTAGCACAGCTGCAGACCAGAGAATGCCAACAAGGTGTCTTCAAAATAACTACAGTGGTTTCTTCCTTGCGGGGCAGCTGTTAAACTATGCAAAGCAGACTGGAAATGCTAAAATCAGAGAACTCTGAAAAAGCGGAGCTCGTTCTTACAGATTTCCTCCTTAAGAAATTCCCTGTGCTATGACAAAAAAGTTTAAGGGTTCTGGAGAGCATGTTCGCCATCGTGCTTCTTGCCTATGCCCACAAATCCGAGAGGCTTCAGCTTATTCCAGTAATAGCTACATCTTGCCTTTTGCCAAGAAGAATAGCTTGCAGAGGAGCCCAAGAGCTGCTGTCCTTACGGGGCACAATTTATCACAGGGCTAATGGTGATTTGAAAGGGATAAACACAACACAGACTTTTTGCCTGATTTTTTCATACTTTAGAGTGCACCATGAAGGGACCTGGGCTTGCTCACTTCCCTCTAGCTTTTCACATTGGGAATTCAAGCCTGCGCTTTGGCAAGGGCATTTCAAAGTTGCACGATGTGTTTTTTTATGTCACTCACTGTTCCTGCCCCTTATACTCTTCCTGCCTTTCAATGCTGCTGCCCATCGCAGCAGCGCAGCCTGCCCTTGCGCTGAAGGTCGCCTGCTCATCATGCTTGCAACCCGAGCGCCGGGCCAGGTCAACTGCCAGCACTAAGGGTAAGCAGCCTCCAGGGCCCCAAACTTCCTAACGTGTAAAAGAAAGGAAATTGAAGCCCTCCAGCAGCTTTTGCTCTTCACAGCAAAGGCAGAAGAAGGGGACGGCACCCAGGCGTGTTTTCTACAGACCTCAGCCCGAGATCCAAAGCTGGAAGCTGATGCAACTGCGAGCTAAAGCACCTCCTCTCTCAGTGGAATAAAGCACCAGCTCCTCGCCCCGAAAGGCTGCAAGGTAGCAGAAGAAAAACCTGTCAGTGGATAAGGACCGGCTACTGCACATCCTGGGCCAAACGCCAGCGCCACAGATGCGAAGGCAGGCGGTGAGAGGGGTGGGGGTAGGGGAGATTTCATCTATTTACTGAAACCAAAACATTCCTCAGGCGAGTCATTCATTACAGCACAGAAGTAGAAGCTGCACAGAGATGTGGAGCAAGGAAAGTGCTCCCGGAGGGAGAAGGATGAAAGAGCGGACGAGGGTTAAAGGTGCACGAAAAACATAAGAAAACGGGAGGCAGGGAGCCGAGGGTACACTCCCACCCCTTCCAAACGAGCGCTGCCTGAGCAGCGTGCGTCCCGTGACAACACCAGCCCCTGTTTAGCTGGGGCCGAGCCTGCCCCAACCACGACCGCTGTTTTTACCACACAGTTCTGTGGGAGACTCTTGGCACGGTCCCACGTGCCGCCTTTATTTTTCCTCGTCGGGTCTCCGTTACTATTGTTTAACCTCTCAAATTGTTTGTGCCCGTGCAGCGCTCAGCGTGGCACGCTCCAGAAAGCGCCTGTCATCCCTGCACAGCCACAACCAAGGGTTTGTCCCGGCCTTTCTCTCTCCGACGGACAGCTGATCCCTGCTGTCGCTGCAGAGAATCAAACCACGTACCCCATTGCGTTTAGCGGGCCTAAACGCAAGTGTGTTCAGCTGTGAAACACCCTGGTTACTGCCGCTTTGCACCAACGGGGAGCAGGCCCCTTCCCTGCCGAGCTGCATCCCCCGGTGCACGGCTCCTCGCCCGGGGCTTGCCGCGCCGGGCCGGTAAACGTCCCCAGACCCCAGCGCGGCCTGCGGGCTCCGTCCCCCTCCCCAGCGGCAGCGGGGTCGCTCCTCTACACC
>NW_008825109.1:19845115-19851688 GCF_000699105.1 Pygoscelis adeliae
GCTCAGGGGGTCGAGCAGGGAGCACAACCCCTTTCCGCGTTTTAAACCCGAGTCTCGTTTCTGGAGAGATTCGGGCTCCTCACCACTGCGTCGGGGCCTTCGTTCCCACTGGAATCTAACGGGGGGGGGGAGCCCAAGTGCTCCCGGCACTTTTGGAGAGCCTCTGCACCGCCGCCCTGGGCACCCTGCGAGCCTTGTCTGGAAAGGGGCAATGGTGACAGTAAGGTATCGTGCAAACAGACTCATCCACATGCACATGTGTGCACGCGCGTGTGTATATATAGTATGTGTGTGTGTTGGCACTTTTGGAGAGCCTCTGCACCGCCGCCCTGGGCACCCTGCGAGCCTTGTCTGGAAAGGGGCAATGGTGACAGTAAGGTATCGTGCAAACAGACTCATCCACATGCACATGTGTGCACGCGCGTGTGTATATATAGTATGTGTGTGTGTATATATATGACATGTGTACAGTCTCAAAAATGAATAGTTACAGACATTAAATACCCAGCAACTTAAATACCACAAATCTTAACAAATCCCTTTTCCCTCGCTCTGCTCAAGCAGGTTCTTGGCTCCGCAGGGCGAAGCCTGCTGTTCAGGAACCCGAGCAGCAGCGCACGTCCTGCAGCGTATACGCGGTTACCTCGGATTGTAAGTCCCAGTTTTGACCAGGCCGTCCCAAACAGGGCCTGTCCCAAAGGGGTAGCGCCGCGCACCGTGCACCGCCATCGCAGCACGCGGCCGCATTCGCGTGGCTCCGTGGGACGCGGCTGAGCTCGAGCGCCCGCTTGTTCAGCACTTGCCAGAGCAGAGTTTTGATCTCTGGAAGGGAAAATGAGCATGTATATTACTAAAAACAGTGACTAAAATGTGTGTATTGAGTCAAACATAAAAAAAAAAAAGAGGACTACTGACACTTTTTTTAAATTTATGAAAGCGTTGGTGGTTTTTTTTAAATAAAGATGGTTTCATTAAGAGCTCCTCCTATTGAAATAAACCACTATTGAAATAAATACATTCACAGTGGCTATTAATTACATTCATTAGATCCTCAAAAAAAGGACATTTATGTAGGTATGAGATAGTTAGCCAGCTTGTGAATTGGACTAGGACATTAGAGAGACCATTTCAAGTCTTGGGGAATAAATGGCAAGGAATTTTTTCAATATCCTTTGAAATATAATATATTTATTAAAAATAACAACCCCAAAAGATCCTATTTTAAAGTACCTCAGGACAGGAAAGAAAACTGATGAAGCAATCTGCAAAGCAACAGAAATATATTAAACCTATAAATCCGAGTTAGCAGTACGCTAACCAGTGACTCGCTGCCAGCGATGGTTTGTGGGGATCCGTTGCGCTTTACCGTATGATTTCTGAGTATTCGATGCCCGTTCGTTCAAGCCCGCAACAAACTGTGGTTTCTCTTAACTGTTTTTCTCTCCTCCCCATGCCCTCGCACACAACAGTCGCCCCATGCCCTTTCTTCCATGGGTTTGACTGCACTCAAGCAGGCACAAGGTAACACCCCCTGCAGCTCAGCCGTCCCCGGCACCTCCAGGAGGTATCATCTCAAGGCAGAGGTGCCGGTGGACGTTTCGTGGCAGCCGCGTGAGCTATGACAGGGCGCAGCCGAAGCACCCTGCCTTGCAGGGCTGTGAGGAGCCAAGGAGAGCGCCAAGGGATGGGCTGGTGCCCAGCAGATGCTGTTGCAGCTAGAGGAGTTCCTGGAGCATCAGGGACCTGCTTTCCCCAGCAAATAAACCTGCAGGGTCCCGTGATGCAGATATTATTTTAATCTCTGAACACATGCATATAGATGAACACACGCTGCGTGACCAGGCAGCCACGATATTAATTAGCAGCAACTGAGAAGGCAGGAGAAAATGAGATCCTGCGAGAGCCTTTGTTCTGGTACCGTTTTAGAAAATGGAAAAATCTGGTGTCAGAGAGAGAGAAAAAGAGAGAGAGAGAGAGAGGAGAGTAACCTAGATTTGATGCAAAAGCAGGTTGGTTGGCTGGGGACAGGACAGTGGGTGCGGGCGAGAAGGCGCGGGAGCATGCGCACTGACGGCAGCGCTCGGCGCAGCCTCCACGGGCTGTCGGCAGCCCCAGACCAGGGGCAACCCTTCAGCGCTCCTTCCCGTGGGTCCGGGGGCGATTCCAGAGGAGCCCCGTTCTCCTCGCAACTGCTAGTGCTGGGGGAGAGCCGCCTGAAAACGACCTCAGCACGGGTGAGGGCACGGCTGAACCCATGCTGGCGCACAGGAGCTGAGCTCTTGCATCTGCTGGCAGCACCCATGGGACTCCCCAAGCAGGGTCCAACCCAGCTGCCAGCGCTGCCTCAAGAGGCTAAGGGGAGCTCCCGTGCAGGCAGCACCGGCCATACAGCCCTGCACTGCGTACAGCCGAACGTGGGTCGAAGCCATTCCCAAGGGCCGCCAACGCACGCCTGTGCGTGCAGCTCCTGCACGAGGTGAAAAACATCCACTCATCAGCCACTGGAGTGGGTATTTCTTATTTAATTTATTAATTTTAAGGCAGGAAAGCTGGGACAAAAGGGGGCGAGGGCTGGAGAACGACTCTCTTGCTACCCTGCACTGCCTGTAGTCTCTATCCCAGAGCGATAACTTCCTTTTAGTGTTAGATGATGGAGCCCTAAGCAGATACTTAGGAGTGGTTTTTGCAAGCCCAGTTCCAACCCCTTTCAGGCTGGTGGTTGGCGAGTGCCGTGTGTGGTCCAAACGGCAGGAACCGCTGCCATGCAACCCCACATTAAGAGCCGGCGCCAGCCTCAGCAGTCCCTGTGGCTGGGGCGGGATGGTTTCAAGGCAGGCAGCTCCTCTCGGGCAGGAGCTTTCTACCATGAGGCCCAGGCTCGCTGCGGCTGGGCCACAAACAGAGAAGGTACTGAGCCGTGGTCAGGGATGCCTAGGAGTCAGACACACACCCCCGGACACCAGCACTGCGATTCACAGAGGTACGTCCCTCTAAATAGTTTGCCGTTCAGCTGTGGTTTAGTTTTTCTCCAAAACCAGCCAGTGCCCTTTACACCCTGTAGCTGGCAGCCGGAGGCTGAAGCCCTCTCCAAGCCCATGGCAGCACTACGAGGAGGAGAGTGCATCAGCACTGCACACACCATGCAATTTTAATGCCCTTTCAGTTTCCAAGGATACAAAAAACAATCAATCAGACACAATTGCTCGCTGCGGGGCTGGCTGCACAGGAGCTGCCCAAGATGGCCCGTGCCTGCACCCCAGCCTGGGAAGGTACAGCGATCGCAACACGCTGGTGAACCAGAGCACCCAAACCCACAGGCTGACATCCCCGGCCCTCGCAGGTTTCATATCCCAGCCCCACTCGCAGTGGCTCATCGCCGCAGAGATAAACTGCACCCAAGTGGAGTCCTGCAAGCGTACGCTACCAAACGGGCCAGAGACCAGTTACTTACTGAAAACAGTTACGGGCCACACACCGGGATGACGGCAGTGCTGAGAACGGGGCTGGCTAACCACACGCAGCAAACAATTTATTAGCTAGTTCCAAAAAACCATCCCTGTTAAATTAAGCCTGTCCAGGAGATGTGACATGGAGACGGATTACACTGTTGACAGGGACGTGATTGCACCCATGACCTGCTAGCTTGCTAGCTGATGCGTGCCACTGTAAAACCCAGGACAGAGGGAAGGTATTAAGCGAATTAATGTTTATTATTTATATGATGCCCACAGTCAGTCAGGGTGGTGCAGACAAGCGTAAAGCCAAGGGCACCACACGGCGCTCAGGAACTGACAGCCCAGCTGACAGCAGGCACTGGGAGCGTAATTTAGGACTTTGTGACGAAGTGACAGCCTTAGAGCCTCCAACAGCAGTAGCAGGAGGGAAGCACAGGCAGGGCTGAATGCCAGAAGGCACATGGTGAAGCTTCTGTCCCGCCTTGGCTTTTGGCTGGGCTCAGGTGCCTTTTGTAGTAGTGGACTTCTGTGGCAGACTGGCAGCCTCTGTCCCCAGGAAACTTGTCTAACCTCCCTCCCCAAATGCCAACCTGTCGGCAAAATGCTTCTAGTGAGCAATGGAGTACTGCACACCAAGGCAGCTCCAAGCATCCTGGTTGGGGTTCCAGGGGTGGCATCCTGCAGAGGTACCACTGGTCTCCCAGTGTCACACTGGGATCAAATCAAAAGCAGTAGAGAAGACGCAGGCTTGATAAATATAGTCATTGTCTGAGTGACGCTGGCTGTCCCGTTAACGGTCCCCCATTAATATAGGAACACAGTACCTAGATGTCTTTCCTACACTAGGTGTCCAGGCTCCTTCTGTAGCCAACAGAGAGGCAGGAACATTTTCAGAGCTATTTATCCCACTCAGCTTGATTGGATGAACCGTCCTCCACCACCACTGCTCTCTCCCTTGGCCACAGAGGAACAAAGGGCCCAGCACAGAGCAGCTGCCCAACCTCAGGCAGCTTGAATTGCCCCATCCCCTGAGCAGGAGGCTCTGCCTCCTCCCAAGGAGCTTAACAACGCCACAGAGACAGGGCTGCAAAGCCAGCCAGGATCCCTGCCGATGGGAGAATGTGGGAGAGACACAAATGCAGAGCAACTTCAGAAATAACCAGAGAGGCCTTTTGAGTCAATAACAGCACTCCAGGGCAGCGTTAGCATTTGCTTTGCAACCTGAACGGACAGGGAAGATTAAACTCTCGTTCAGTGTGGTCCACATGGGTGGACGTGCGCAGAGGTTAAGCTTGTCCCTGCATCCCTGCAAGTGGCAGGGCCACCCTCTGGTGCCACACAGCACCCACATGATGTAGCCTCCAGCCCCACCGGCTTGCGCCTGGAGCAGGAGTCAGCTGGGTTTTTGAAGAGACATAAAACACTTGCAAAACGTTTCCCTGTGACAATAAATTGTCAGCTCATTACCATGGGATGGCTTACTCCAGCTGCAGCTCCCAGTGTCTTATTTCAGATTATGATCACATTAAAATGGCCATGGGTTGGACAGTCGAAAAAGGGGGGCTCCCATCAAGAGATCATTATATCTGCCTGAGCCTGCCTGAATCCAAGAACAGATCCTCCACTGGGAATATTATGTCCTTGTAGCTGTTCAAGTCTTCCCAGGAAGGGAACAGGATTTGCTTAGAGCAAATAGAAGCCATTACAATCAGGATAAATTAGTAATGGTGAGTGGGAGAGAGAGGAGGAGAGGAAAAGAGGTTATTGTGATTTTTCTTCCTACAGAGCGGGTGTCTGAGCTACTTACACTGCCACAAAACAGCTCCCTAGCTTCCCCTCCGAGTCCAGAGCTCAGACTGCTTGCTTACAGCTCAAAAGCTACTTTGGATTGCTACTAACTAGCAGGATGGCATTACGGGTTGTTAGATGCATGAAATCCAATTTCTGTTCCTACTGGTAGCGTCTCAAATTTAGCAGCAGCACAGGCAGGTCTGTAGAGTGAGAAAAAGCAAACTATACTTCCATTTGCTCTGTTCAACGCTGCGAAACACATGCCTTTTTATCAGAAGCTGCAATGCCTGTTGAGGACTAATTGTGGGGGTCTTTAAGGTGGTGCAGGGGGTAGGACTGTGGCTCTGTGGTGTTGTGTATTTTCCATTTTGTAAAATACAGGATGCCAAGTAATTCGCTAAACCTTGACTGCAGTTCTGGAAAAAAGAGGAAAACCGACCATCAGAAATGCCTTCATACTCAGGACTCCTTCCTTCCCTCCTAAAAAACACCTATTAAAGCAGGGCTGGCATAGCTAGTTTGGGTCTACAACGGAGGCTGGATTGCCACAGCCCAGAGACAAGTCCAGCCATAATATGATTTTTACAGCATTTCAAAAAGCAAATATCTGCCTGCTTAAGCGAGCACCTATTTCAGGTTGCTAGCAGGGAAATGACTGTACCACCACCGGCCCCTCTCCAGCAGGCATGCTAACCGGAGCCCTCCGGCACGAAGCTGGTGTGACCGGCAAACCTGGCAAGCTCAGACCCTCCTTCTGTTTGTGTTTTTCCACTCCTCCTAGGATGCTGCTGCCTGCTGACATCTTCACCCAACTTCATTCAGATTTTACTATCTGACATGAGGCATTTCAGCTGAGTGAATGGGAAATTAATGCAAAACCAAAAGGAGCTTGGTCTAGGGCTGCTGAACTCCTGCAGGGCCCCTAGCTCTCCACCGTGCCCAACCTTCTCTCAGAAGAAAGAGATCTCATATAAGCCATTAGTACTAATTTCTCCACGGGCCTCCTGGAGGCCGATGCTCAGTTTTTATGCTGCTGTGAGCTGACCCAGCACCCTCCAAACAACCAACGTGTTCAGAAGGGTGGGAGAAGCTGGCAAACGCCCCAAAAGTGGGAACGGCCACCCTGGAGTTGCCCGCTCTTGCTCAAACCTCATTGCTACAAATTATAGCCATCTCCTGCTC
Source organism: Pygoscelis adeliae (assembly GCF_000699105.1). Classification (NCBI taxonomy): domain Eukaryota; kingdom Metazoa; phylum Chordata; class Aves; order Sphenisciformes; family Spheniscidae; genus Pygoscelis; species Pygoscelis adeliae. Next base: position 19,851,544 of record NW_008825109.1, read on the forward strand.
ATGACAGGCCAGGAGCTGGTACTGCAGCACCAAAACACACTCAGAGTCACGTGGCCCCACGAACTTCACCCTGACCCTCGCTGGGAGAGCTGCTCCTCATGGCAGAGCCACCAGTACAAGGAGCCTCCCAAAAAGTACAGCCCCT
>NW_008825109.1:19851731-19875806 GCF_000699105.1 Pygoscelis adeliae
GTTTCAAGAGCTTTCCACAGGTCAAGTAGGACCTGGCACAGTAGCGATGCTGCTGAGAGCAGCACGGCTCCAGTAACACATACCTTACAGCGTTTTTGCAAACATGCTTTTGCATGGTGCTTTGCAGCGAGCTTCCCAATGTCTCCTGACAACCTTCGCGACAGCGCTCAGAGGGACATCTCCTGGGCATCCGTTTTAACAGTAACAGCAGATGACCAGGACACCTGGGGGGTGGAAAGCAGGCAGGTGGAAAAGAAAAAGGATTAAGCCATGAAAGATTTAAGTACAAAACAGCCAACTAAAACAACCAACCAAACCTGGTGCTGAATATGCTCACTCTGAGCAGGAGCAAAGTGTGTTTATTTATTCAGTTTTTGATACACCGGTCTATTCGACACGTTTTTTTTACTGAATTTAACAAGCCTGCAAAAATACAGCATTTTTATTTCAACAGATCACATTATTACATGGGTTTATTTGGCCAGCATAATTTTCTCCCTGAATCTTCATAGTACTTCAAATTTTTTTTCCCTGTCTTGGTGAAGGATAAAGCTGGGCAAATATTTAGTAATGGATAATTAATTCAACCACTTCTTTTCCATCTCCTCTGAGACACTCATTCACTGGATGTTGTTCAAGATTCAACAATTCTTTCTTTCTCTTCTTTACTTAGCTTCCAAAATATTTTCAATAGTTTCTGATACCTGTAATACGAACAGTTGTGAATGGATAGGCCACAGATTGTATTTGCCTGATGGAGCTGAAATACTTTCTAGACTCTTGCTTTCTCTCCTTTTTTTTTTGCTTGTAAGGTTCCCGAGAAAAAGTTATATAAATAAGGCATAAACTCAAAGGAAGCACATTCACTCTCAAATGCGGAACACTCATGGAAAGCAGTTGCCCAGCTCTACTGTAGATACTGAGGTTTGTATTTTATATTAAGAGGGTAGTGCCTAAGGGTGCCAGCCTGTAACCTCGCATTTCATCGGCCTGCTCAGTCCCAGGGGTCACTTCTGTATCCAGCAAGAGCTCAGCGACCGCAGCCAGCCCCCACTGCGTCACTGGTACCTGCATGTATTCAGAGAAATGAGAGACATAAAACACGTTTACTATATGCATGAAGTCTTACCTTCTTACGGAACTTTGCTTAACCCATTCTACAATGAACTAGTAAATACAGTCAGAAAACTTTCCATCTGTTTTTTCTTTTTTTTTTTACCAGTGACTACCCAACTCGTTACCATCAGCACATGCCTACGGGCCTGAGTCTCTGTTACGTGTAGCACTCACAGACAACAAATGTCGACATCATAAGCCGCATACAAACAGGCCGTTAACCTTACACTCACAAGCTCCTCCACTCCTCCATATGCCACTGACAATAAAAGCGCCTTAAGTCTTTTTCTGATAAAGTGCTTTCTGCGCGGTAAGTGGAGCAGATACGCCATAGCAAAGTTTACTACCTCAGATACAGCTGTGTTACAAATGTGCGTGTGGTTTGGCAATGTAATCTTTTACTCTGATAAACTATTAAATGTCAAAGAAAGCTTCTTAAGTTAATCAGGGCTTAATTTAAATAAACAAGCCACCAAAAGATTAACAAAAATCCTCTATGGAATCTGAATGCAAAAATAGTCCGTTCACAAAGTCCTGGGCCAAGTTCCTAAAAGCAACGGCGCTGGGATGAAACTGGCCCACCGACCCCCTTTTTCTCCCCTTATTGGCACCATCAATGAAAAAGATGTTACAACACAAACATTTCCAGCTCCATTGACGCAAAAACAGCAGTTTTGGCAACATCGTCACAACCGCGTGTGCTAATACTGCACGTGAGGAGGAAGGGGAGGAGGAGGCAGGATGACTCCATTTTTGCGATGGAGAGAAGTCAGCTGCACCCTCCAGGAAGAGACCCAGACCTGCCCGAGCCGAAGCCCCCGGCGTTACCAACTGCGTTCGGAGCCACAGCAGAAATTCCACCCCCCGGGAGCACCCTGCGGGATAAGGAGGTGCTCGGGGTGAGAACAGCAGTCCTGCGGGTAACTTCACTGCAACAAGCCACTGCTCCCATGAGCTGGGCTCCTCGTAGTAGTTAAGTTATATGTATGCATAAATATTCATGTGTTCAGCACCTGAACAGGTAAAGATAATAATTTAAAAACTCTCATCTTAGGCCCAGTATTGCTATTTTATCCCACAAAGGCAATACATGACCAAACCTTGGTGAACAAAACACGCCAGGCTGGAGCCCATACAAAGTATCTTTGGGCTGACATGCTATATATATCATGTCCTTCATTAGATAGTTGTTATTTAATTCTGTTGCTCTACGGGCTCTCTCTTAGTGCTTTCAGTACTATGACTGGTACATTTTCAAGTATTATCTTTTTCCAGTTGCAAAACCGTCTTCTTTCTTTTTTTTTTTCCCATGAAAGCTGCTGATTATCTCCCAAACACCTTCATTTCATGAAAAAGTCTTGTTATTTTAAGTGTACATTTTCCCATTTGTTTATTTACAACCATCTTCGCTAAGCTGAAAATTTACGCTGCGCTCGAGTTAAATAAAATCAATACATTAAAGAAGAATATCAAAATATTCACAGAGCCAAAACATAGGGTAGGATAGCTACAAAAAATATTTCTCCATGACATTTCACTTGCCCTTGGGCAAAAATGATTCATTTTGACGTGACAAAATTTAACACCTCTTTTCCTTGCTTTTCCGTTACTCAGACCATGCTAAAAATAGGTACAAGGACACCAGTTGATGACGAAAGAAAAACATTCTATTTAATCACGACATGTACATCCAAAATAGAAATTACAAAGCTGCATTTCCAAATGCATTCACAACGCCACTCTGCCACTGTCAACGTGCCAGATGCAAAGTTCGTGCAAGCTACTGTCGAAAAGGCAATTCCAGCCACGGACAACTCACTGACAGGCATCAGGGGAAAGGAAGCCCAGACGGGCAGCAGGGTACGCGGAGGCAGGAGGCCACCCCAGGCAACTGCAGCTCTGCAGCTACCCTTCACATTCGTTCGCTCCCTACTTACCTCTCCCACCGGCTCCCAACGCCTCCTGCGTTCCGACGTGGTTTTGACCTTTCTTGCCTGACCCGTTGTGCCAGGCTAACGTGAGACTGTTTCCTACATCATCATTTCACATTGAAATGTTTTGCACGCAAAGCGTTTCAAAGGTGCGATTAGGCCCATTAGCAATGTAACCGTATTTTACACTTGGGCAACCACTTTAGTTTATATTGCACTGAAATTGTCCTTTCATAGAGAAACTTGCCTGCGGTCGCTGAGGAAGCCTGTGGGAAAGTGAGGAAAAGCCCCGGTTGCAAAATCCCACTAGCTGCAGGACCATCACTTCTCTCTTTCATTTCAAGCAGAAAGAAACTAATATATTGAATTCCTCATTGTTATCCTCCTCAGGTTGCTTCATTTTCTGCTTCAAATAGTCCTCTCTTTCTTTAGATTCACCTTGGATCTCAATTTTCCTCACGTTAGGGACGTGTTATCACCAGCGACAAATGCAACGTTCCCATTCTGTGCTGCTGGTGTCTTGGAGCAATTCTACATCAAGTACAAAGTGTACCACTTGCAGGGCAATATGAATAATACCATGCTGCTGCTTTAGTACAACTACACCTCTGCACAGAAAAAAAAAAGAAAAAGGCACAAGAAACAGTAAAAAAATAAAAATATCTATATCTCCTTTTCCTTCTGGCAGTGTTCCCAGAGCTTAATGGAATTCAAAGATACTGAATATAAATGATTAAATAAAAAGGCAAATTAAGTTTCTTCTTGGACAAAATCAAGTATAGCATCAGTTTGGCATCCTCCATGTCCTCTGTCAGGGAATTAGTACTTAACATTTAACATCTCCAAAGTGCTGTCCATCAATTGCTTTATTAACCTGACACTTGCCAGCCCCGTGGATGGTCTCTGTCACCTCGGTGCAGGAAGTTTCCTAATTCTAATGAACACATTCAGCCTTTCTACGGCAGGAACGGTAGGTTATTTCAGTTTTTTCCTCCCTGCCAGCGAGCGCAGTGGCAGCAATCCCTCAATCCACTCATTGGCAGCCGACATCATCTCCTGCCAAAAGGCCACCTCCTCTTGCGTGGAGTCCATCCAGTCCACAGAGATGCCATAGCTCAAACCTGAAAAGAACAAGAAAACTACAACACTGCGAGCTACACAAAGAGTTTCTACTCCATGCAGAAATACTCAAAGGGATGTAACTGCTGCAGGCAGTGTCTTAACATAAAAGGTGCTGACCTCCCCTCAGCAAGTAGCACCCTAAACACCTCCTGTTCTTCTGCTAACGACCTCCATTTTACACCAGAGTTCAGAATGAAGTCAATGTAAAAGCCACAAAATGCAAGAACCCTAAGCATAACCTGCCAAGGAAAATAATATTGGGCTCGAGCTCTTTCTGCATCTTTTGGAATGGTAAAGAAGGTCTAAAAGGCTTGGTTCTCCCCTTAAAAGATCTTCTTGTGGACAGGGTGGGGTATTTGTTAAAATTCTCTTGCTCTACACTTTATTTATAGGAATCAAACATATGATAGCGGAAAAGTGTGTACATTAATTCCAAGTCGATTATTCAACCAAATTTTCACGTGCCGGCTACCTGTCAATGAGATAAAGGTCTAAATTTGGATCACGGCTTATCTTGGGGTTGGTATTTTTATATCTTGCTTATGAGCTTATTCTTGTTGCCCCCTCCCACTGGATAGTTCACAACCCTCCTGGTGACATGCTAGAGACTGAAAACAGAGAACACACAAGCAAATCCAATAAACATAGGTGCACCTGCAAGGCAGAGCTTCCAGCTAAGAGACTTTTCCCGATGCCCTCAAGGAACAGTTATCCTTTACTGCAACATTCTGAAATCTTCTGTTTGCCTTTCACCTCTCAGAGAGCCCTCTTGCTTAACAATAAATAGTTCAGAAAACCTTAGATATCCCACTTACAAAAATAGAAAGATGAACATGCTCTCTGTCAAAGCCTAGGTATGGGGCACACTGAAAGCTAGGACAGGATGTTTAGAGAGGGACAAACGTCGGTGCTGGACAGCTGGACAATGGGAGATGGTCGAATCTACTCTTTACAACAGTGGCTTAAAAATATTGGAATTTTCATAACTTCAAGGATGAGCAACCCCATTGAAGTAAAACACTTCCAGCTAAGCACAGGTCTAAGTCCTTCTCTGAATGGGAACCTCATGCCATCAACTCCCAGAGACAGTGACTGTCTCCCAGTGGAGCAAATAGCACCTCTGCTGAGGCCTTTCAGCACTACATCGTCTAAATAAAAACAAAACAAAACCCCAACAGTAACACCTCAGTCTACACCCCAGCAACTCCACCCTTCCAATTTGTGATTTAATTCCAGCTGATGTACCCTCAGTACTGATTACCTACCAGATGAACTAGTGTAGCTCGCCCTGTTTTTCAAATATTAGTTATTCCTGCTACTAAAGCATTTCAAGGGAGGAGGTGATGTGGACAGAGTCACCAGGTGGTGCTGTCCCACATGGCATTCAAGTTCATCTCTGAGCACTCTTCCCTGGGAGGAGCAGCAATATATGTTGATTTGTAACACAGCCTGTTTTCCTGTTAACAGCAAGAAAACTCTCTGACGGACCCAAGGAGATTCTTGAGTTTTGCCAGACCTCAGAGGCGATGTTGGCAGAAAATGTGGGAATAGAGGGCTGCTATCATGGTACCAGGGCCCCCTCCCTCCAAGAGACAGTGCAAGTACCGCGACTCTCACCAGTTACTGAGACTCCCCGTCCCTGGTTTCTCCCCGACAGGAAAATGCTCTGCAACTTCCCATTATATCTTGTGGCTCAGCAATATGGTAACAGTATTCATTTAATGTAAACGTAAATGTGTAATGACACTCACCTGTCCCGAGGCCCAGCCTGATTCCTCCAAGGAAATGGTTGGTAAGTTTTTCATGATCCCACACAGTCAGTTCAACACAAGCATCCTTTAGATCCTCTGTATGAAAGCCATCGTATACAATAGTGTGATTGAAAACAGGGTTTGTGTCTCTTTTTATGATTCGGGTCTTTTGGTAACTCTTCTTACTGGTGTCTGGAAGCACATAGCTTTAAGAGGAGAAAAAATACAGCATGTAGTACCGAACATCACCTAAGATTTGAATTGTTCCTACAAAGTTCCTTGGTCCAAACAAGCCTCAGTTCTGAAGAAATGAGGAATTGGGTCTCAATATAAGAGACCTCTGTAGATTTAATAGGAAATGTTCATTAATTCCTGGATGAAACTTTTTTTTTGCCAAGAAAATCCATTTTAAAAGCAAACATTTTCAGAAAGGAGGGTACTTGCTTAAAATTTCCTGCTTTTGGCATTTTTTTTTGCAAACTGACATTTTACATTAAAAAATGGACATTACTTTCACATATTTCTATTTTCATAAATTTTCATCACTTAGATGCCTAAGAGGGCATTTCAAAATGGTCAGTTAGGCTTCTTGAGCAGCAAACCTTTCTGCAGGAGAACTCTGTAAAGATTTAAAATATACAAAAAACATGGTGAGCACTTCAAAGCACTGAAAAAATCTTGAAAATCCACTTAAAAGCTCTTTAATTTTCTGGAATATTTGCAGCACCTTCTCCCATATAACAGGCAGAACTGATGTTGCAGACTGCAGAAAACATGCTCATACTAAATTCTGGAGAAGATCAAAGCAGGATCCAACCGTCTGTATGCCAGTTCTGGTGAGTCCCTAACAAATTCCCAAACTTTGCATGGAAGCCCGTATCAAGACAAAATTCACAAATTCACATGAACAGAGTGGGCCGAGGTGGAGGGCCCACGTATTCCTCTCACTCGGATGTTACTGAGGCAAATCACTGAGTGAGTCACAGACAGTGATTGACCAAGAGCTTTATCACAGCAAGGATTTTCCTGATTTGGCCACAAGTGAATAACAAGGGCAATTCTCTCCTACAGAGCCCAATGCAACATGAAGGCTTTACAGTATGGAGGCGCAGCTAGGTGAGCCTGAGAAAAGAGAAGAAAACATAGCGCTCTGTGGAGGCACTGACCCGGGATCAAAGCCAATACCATGCTCATGCACTTACCATTTCACAAAGGAGTCAACTCCAGAAGGACGCAACTGCAGCAGGTCCTTGACGTCTTTGACCCAGATGTGAACTTCGCCAGAGGGAGGATTCTTGGGACCTGCCATTTAGGAGAAGAGAAAAACTGTCGTGCCAGTCCTTATAATAGCTAGCAAAATGACAGGCTTCCTCTCCAGGGACCTGAGGGAGCAGCAACATGACTTCTCTGCATACTCACTCCCTTGTGAGCTCTGCACCCCTCTGCCTGGGTGCCACAGCACTACTACCAGCCCCGTCACCCTTGCAGCTGCAGAGGGCTCCTGACACAATGTGCTGGTGCTGCTTTGAAACAGGAAAGGAGAAGGAACTGCTGGGCAAACCCAACCTTCTGCCTGCCCCACTGTAAGAGGGGCTGTGTGTTGCTGCTACCACATCACAGCACCCTACTGTGCCCACAGTGCTCGTAACAGCTGATGAGTTTGAGGTTGTTGAGCCCTTCCTCTCCCCCCAACACTTTCCCAATAAATCCAGATGTGAAAATCAGATGTAGGCTGCAGACAGTGCTATCAAGCACTGCTAGTTGTGCCTTTGTGCTGATCTTTAAGATCTTGCTCTAATGAGATTACTCTTTAACCAGCCCTTAAACAGATTGCAAGTTGCATGTCTACATACGGGCAATACTTCTTAATGCATGAAACGCATTTTACCTAGGCTTCCTGGAGGGACGTACTTAATAGACAAATTCATCACTCCTCGATGATCCACACCATTAACAGCAGAAAGGCTCTGAAACAGAAAGAGTTACGACTGATAAAACGAGGGATTGTGTAAACATAGCAAGGCAAACAGCTTTTGAGTTCAATGGAGGGGCACAAACAGACAAATTCTGATTTTGCACGGCTGGGGCAGCCCATTCTCAGGGCAGCTCCTTTCTTTGTGGCTTTGTTCTCAAACTCAGTCCCTCGGAACCAAAAGCCTGAGGATTCAGAGCAAGGCTGCCCTTCCAGACCTGTCCAGCTGGACATAATTAAGCGTCTTAGTTCTGAAAGACAAATGTCCTTTATTTTCTGAAAAGGGATCTCAAATCAGACCTCTGAACCCAGAAGCATGCAGGAAGCTGCACAGGCTTTACAAAAAGTGGCACCTGAATATTTACCTCTCAAGGCATGTTCAATTGCATCACCTAGTACTCTGCTGTCTATTTTTAAGGAATGATCTTTATGTGAGTAGAGAGAGAGGCAAAGTCATGTCTGAGCTTCTGTTGATTAGTGTCAGATCACATTTATGAAAGTGTCCCTACAGATCAGTCACCAAATAAGACCCGAGAAGGCCTGTGTTCAGAGCGCTGAACACTGCACTAACGTATCCAGGGTTTGTGGGTGTTTTACTGCACTTCCCTAGGTACAATTCAGGTTGTTCTGCTCCACCACACCACCCAAAGACCTCAGAGGAGTCAGGAAGGACTTCTGCCATCCCTAAAGGCTTCAGGATTGAGCCAGGAAGCAGGACTGCAGCTGAGACACACTTACTCTGGGCTTCAGCGGGTACCAGTTGAGTTTCCTGTTGCTCCAGTCCCAGCTGGCCAAGTCCACTTCGATCTCTCCCAAGAAACTGTTACGTCCCAGTGGATCGTTGTGCCAAACAGACAGATTTAATTTTTGGATCAGCAACACCATTTTCTCTATTTTATACTAGAGGAAGAAAGAGAAGTCAGGTTGTTCAAATTTTTCTTCTGTTTCTTTCACAACCAGAAATAAACTACTCAAAGCTTGAATAAGCTCCGAGACACTCAAACCCGCTCCACACATGCACTAATGGACTGGCCTCGCTCCGAACATCTCTTTTTTTGTCCTGCAGAAATACTACTACCCTGACAAAGCTTTTCTGCTGAGCACAGGGAAACCTAGCGCTCCGTTCATCACAGGGCAAAACCAATATTCTTTCAAGAATTATTAAGACAGGCCTGGGCATTGTTAAATAATCCTCTATGCTTTGATGAGTAAGATCACATCATGAAGACCTTCCTTACTAGTCCCATGCCTCGTGACTATGCGCCAGAGAAGGAAGGAACACCCCTTGCTCTGGCTGGAGACAGCGCAGGCTGCAGCTCCCTATCTCATCCAAAGATCACTGTGCGGTTTTGACAGAGAAATCTTGGGTGCCACACAGATGGGTGCAGAGAAACCCAGGGGAAGAGCCATGCAGCGCTGACGGGAGGCAGGCGAAGAAGCCTGGCCAAGAAGGCAGGATCTTTCCAGACCTGACGTGGTACGGGTGCCTGCTACAACACAGGTTTTCAGAGCATGTATTTGTTCTTACCCGTAACACCTCGTTGTAAATGGGATTCACTGTCCTCTTCTTCACTGAAGTCTTCCTCTTACCCATTCTAGCTTTGTCTGGGAGCAGGTAAGTTTTAACATACCTGGAAATGAAAACAAACTCTATCTGGATATTGTTCCGTATCGCCAAGCTCTAATAAGCGGGCAACACTTGTGAACGGTGACATGCAAACAAAAGACCTGGAGTCGACTCTTTGAAGGCAAAACTAATTAGGAGACCTGCTAGGGTATTAACTTGGCTTGCACGTGAAGTTATAAATCTCACTGGATATGGGTGGATGCCACCAACATTCAGAACAGGCAGCTGTCTAGGTAATATGGGAAGCCAGCAAGGCCATATATCCATTTTCTGAAATGCCCATAACTATAGCATCTCTGTGCATTCAAAATCAGGGTGAAATTAGAGAGGAGGAAAGAGGTGGAAAGTCTTTAAGTCTCTCTCTCAAGGTTCAAATCCAAGCTCATTTTCATCATCTTTCAAACTAGAGATCACTAACCTCTGTACAACTACCATTGTGCCCCTAACAGCACTTCTTTACGGACTTCCTTTTCATATAGATATGTGTCTACATCACCGGAGTTATTACCAAAGTGTATTCACCATGAGGAGACCAAGGTTCACATGGACGCAGAGAGAACACAGTCCAGTGATAATAGGAACTGTCTTTGTACTGATCAAAGCTTCCTCAATCTGTTCAAATTTAAGTCTGTGGCAACATATTTACTGATGCCAGTGGCTCCAGAACCACCAGCTAGGAAAGTCCCAGCAGTAAGCATGCACCAGAAGTCTGAAGAAAGGAAGAAACCATGGTATTTAAAAAGAGAAAACATAAGAAAAAAAATCCTCCAGAACACAAAATTCAGCAATGTAGAAGTCACAAGGCACCAAAGCGTCACTCACGGGTCAGATCTGCCTTTCTTCTCATCCACGACAGCCAAGTCCTTGCACTGGGACACATGAACCTGGAACTCCCGGTTCTTCTCGTCATAGTCTAGGGCAAACTCCACGGTACCTTGGGCATCCACACTCCCAAAATCGCCACTGTAGACACTGAGCACGCTGCCACTCACCTGCCAGTTGGAAGAGCAAGGTCAGTGCCAATGCAATAGGCACCCTCCTGACCTGTTTTCTGGACAAAGATGATAGTCTGGAAAGTGCATTCCCAGAGAAATAACCTGCAATTTCCGCCCTTGTGTAGTATTGTGTCCTCGACACAGCAATGGTACACCTCTGCGGCTGTGCTCAAACAAGCACGGGTTGGGGAACCCGAATAAGGGTCTCACAAGGATGTGTTATCCTAGACCAGGACTTAGAAGCGCTGTTCTCCTGAATGCTCAATAAATGCAGAAGATTTTTCACCCCTAAATCCCAAAACTTTGGGAAACGGAGTCAAATATTACTGAGGGGCCACACAAATCTCTTCCCTTTCCCTATGCCTGCAGTACAAACAGCTGCTACCCTGACCCAGTCTCATCACTAAGAAAGAAATATATTGAGAGAACCTGAACTATCTGTATATAAACTTATTTCTGGTAGATATAGTCACACAATTGTCAATCAATTTTTAAAATAGGCTAGTAAGAACCGTATCAGAATATAAATATAGGAAAACCTATTACTATCTTGTTGCTTGCTCACAACGTGCATGGAGCTGTACAAAACAGAAATAGATATAACCCCTGTCCAGAAGAACCACTGTCCCACCAGAGACAGCCTGTGTGCATCTACGTGCCACAAAAGCACAGCAAAATGATGTTTCTACAGGTATAAATCGGGAGCTAGGCACCCAAGAGTCACTTGCTTTCCCAGAACAAACTGCATTTGCCCATAGGCCTTGGGGTTCTTTTTTCAAGGCTTTGTCTTTCACTGGTAGAAAGTGATGAAGCAGAAACAAAACACAGCTCCAGAAAGATGAGAGAATTTTCTATTGCACCAATCTCTCATGATTCCTGACGGGATAACATAAAAGCTAATGCCATTTACAAAGCAAATAATTAACCCTCTTGGCACTTTTCTGTGGTACAGTCATGAACATTTATCAAAAGACTTTCCTAGTAATTAACCCAATTCTTCTCTGTCTTCCCCTACTTCCTTTGGTTCTGAACGTCATCCTATTATAACCTGGAAGAGCCTGCTAAACATCTCCTCTCAGTCCTTGGAGCTGCATTTACCATCCATCAGGATACTCCCCCCAGCAGAGAATCCTGAGTGAGATTTTCAAGAATACCTGTGTGATTTGGACACAAAAGGCTCATTTATGGCTCCCAGACTCTCCAGACTAGAAGGAGGACTCACGTGCCCCAAAGTTCAAGGTTTTTTTTAACATATTTATCTACATCCATGACCTCTCCCTACCAGCTTTGCTTCACATATATTCTTTAAATCTCACATATACACCTTGGAGATACCTACAGCAGTAATACAGCAAATTCAAGCACCTCTAAGCAGATGCCATGAAACAGTCTTGAAGGAATCTTTTAAAAATGCTCAACTAAACACACTCAGCTCTTTTCAGCTTTCCTTAGAAGTTGAAGCTCTACATCACGCTTTTGCTGTCCAAGTTCCCTCGAATTTGCTGATAAAGTGAAGGATGAGCTTGCAGAGGGCACCCGTCTGCAGTCCCAGCTCTCTCGGAGCTGGACCACAAAGATGTCATGTAATAGCTGTGTGCTTATTTCCCCACCCAGAAAAAGGCCACCCCTCTCTCCTGCATGCTGCCAGGCTTCAGAGCATCCGCACTTCGGAGCGGGGGCTATCGCTTACTGGGAATTTGTCTAATAATGATCCAGTGGGTCTCTCATTTGAGATGGTACCTGGAGACACTCCTGTAATGCAAGTAAGTAATTAACCATCACCATTCTTTTAATAATGTACCATGCAGAAACCAACAGGATACTCCGGAGGCCACATCATCAGTATCAGCCTAAATGCAGTGTCACCGCATCTGACTGAGAAACCCTGTCTAGCAAGACGTACGTGTTAAATACCTACCGAGGAGACAGATGCCATGTCGGACGAGTGGCTGCCAATGCTAGGCGTCTTTTTGTGCTTGTTAAACTGGAAGCTGATTTCCGAAGCCGTGTCTGATTCAGTCTGCTCAGAAAATAACAAGCATCTTTAAGCTCTGCCGTATGAGCGCTTTGCAACACTACAGAGAAAAACCAATAGCTCAGCAGAGTCCCATTAAGCAGCGATCAGGTTAGGAGAGTGGAGGAGAGCGCAAGGAGTCTCCCCAGAGGCATTCCCTCTGACCGGCAGCGAACGTCATCATTAACTGCCTCCAAACAGAGCTGCATGCAACCGCCTGGGCTCTTGGGAAGGGCACAGAACAGTGTGGTTTGAGACAGAGGGAAACACTAGAACTCCTCCAGGATAGAAGGGCTGGTCTCGTTTGTTTTTTTTTTTTCTTAAGGCTTTTCTCATTTCTTTATGCCATAACCAAGGCATGCTCTAGAGCAAGTACTGTCGGTGTTCAGGAGAAACATTCTCATCTATCAGGGGATGCTGTGAACATTACTCCAGCCATTTCTGGCATCTAGCCTACCTCAGACAACAGGAGAGGAGAGGATCTGCTCAGCTCTTTGACTCTTTCAGGTTCAAGAAACTGATGGGGTATCAAATGAGGTTTATTGTATGCTGTAGGTGCAAACAAAAAAAGGCATCAAGATATCTTGTCACAGTCAGGAAAATATAAGAAAGTCACATTTTTGTTTAAGGGCACAAGGAAGGAGGAAAAGCTTGTGGGAGGCACTGGAGTACCACCCACTTGCCTCATCTGTGTTGTCTGCCATTGAAGCTGACCCTCCCCAAGACAAAAACTGCTAGCTAATATCTTAAAGCTATTTTCAATGTGTTTTCGTTCAATGCGTGGGAGTGTGCAAACTCCCTCTAGTGGCTAATTTAATTCACTTATTAACCTAAGGATGTGTATCATCTTGTTTGCACCACTTTCTCTGTGTAGATTTAATTTAGACTAAAACCATACAGATCTGCCTCCTTGTCAAAGAAACCAAACATGCTCACATTTTCATCTCATAGCATATTGCCCTGTACAAAAGAGCTGTAAAATATTTATACCTATAATTTCACCATTGCATACACCTCTCAAATACTCTGCTAGACAAAGAAGTGGACAATAGCCTGATATCTAAAAGAAAAAAGTCAGAAAGCTCCATCTCAACTTAGAAGGATGGTTACTGGACTGCTTAAATGTCTAAATAAAACCTACTTGTTCTATCTTTATCTTTCCTCAATAACTCCCTTGAAGATGACTATCTTCATCCCAGAAGAACTTGTTTTTTAGAAGATATATGTGCATAAACATGCATGCACATATACACACTTGTTTAGCATGTTAGCCATGATGATACATTCTTCAGTGCTCAAAATGCCCAAGAGCTTCTTTGGCGTTTTCCTTTTATATGATTGACCTTTTATATGATTTACCATGCATTTGATATTTACTATTTTTATTTCCAAACACGAGCAAAGCATTAAATCTAGCCCTCTCCACAGACTACTTGTTATACTGCAAACAAGTAAGTGTCACTCTGTAGAGGAGGGTTTCTGAAGATGAAGTTTGTGGCTCTAAATAAACTTTAATAAGGGGAGGCTAAAATCTCGGCCATCTGTGTGAAGACCGCGACACTGAACGGCAATGCATGCGGGACCTGAAGCTTCGAGCCACTGTGCTGTATGACACGTTGCTGCACCATACGACGGGGCATGCACTTGGCACGAGGCTACCAGACGGGGTGGGCACAGTCACAGGGCAATGCAGCGCGTCCCACCCGCAGGCTGCCTTCGACAGAGCCCCGAAGGGGACTCTCCTCCCTCTCATAACCAGGGGTCGGGTTTACTTAAACAGGCTCGATTGTTTCCTCTAAGCGGCTTTACCCTTCCTCGGGCATTGCCTTCCCAGCCTTCTCACCTCAGTCCTGGCAGCCTTGGCCTTATCACTTTGGTTTTAGGCAAGCTCTTAGCTGTCCTCTTGGGCTTGCCAGTTTTGGGGACTTTTATTTGCTTTCTCAGCCACAGAGGCTGCCACTGCCTTCCTTCAGGCCCCCTTCCTTGGCTGCTGCTTTCTTGGGCTTCTTGGTGGCACAGACAGGTTTCTTGGCCATGGGCTTCTTCAGGTTTGCTGCTGCTTTCTTGGTTGCCTTCTCCTTAGCTTGTCTTGGTTTCTCAGGGAGAAACTGCCACCATAAAGTATGTCCCAGCTGGTAGCTGAGGAGACCAGGCCAGCAAATGGGGTCCGCTCTGGGTGAGAGGCCCAGGCTGAGCACGGCAAGCCCAGTAAGCGTGTGACAGGAGTCTGTGGCGTGACTCGCATGCTGGGTGCCAGCTCTGGCACCTCCGATTAATCCACTGCGCAGGTGCCATGCAGTTCCCACAGTACTCGGTGGGGGAAGAGGAGAGACGGGGACAAGCTTCGTGCCAACCCTTTGAATCCCTTGTGTTTTTTGCTGAAGACACCGAGTAACATACCATCAATCTAGCTGCAATTTCCTGGCTCTGAATTAAATTTTAGGCACTGTAAGCTCTCTAATCTGATGATGAAACAATATGTCATTTTCCTTGCCTGGTACGTGCGCAGAAGCACCAGGGATGCAGAACTCGGGCATAACACATTTACCTTCAGGGAATGTAAACCAAAAAGGAGAAAGAAAGATGCTACTCACTCTCTGTGGTTGTGTAAATGTTCACCATGCTCTTTGCAAGATTAATGCTATTTGCCCGGGCCAATGCCCGAGCGGTAGGTGAATGATCCCCATCTTCCTCTGGAATACATGAAAAGCCAAATCAACACGGTAAATAAACACACACAAATGGGCAGTGTGTCAACAAGCACGCGTGTGTGTGTCTCTCCTGGCTTGTTCACTCTGCTTAGAGCACATTGCAGTTACATTACGCAGGGCTGCTTTCAAATCACCAGTGTGCTTTAATGTCTCTCCCTGAGAAAAACTCTTCACGCTATGATGGGAAATGTAAACACTAGATTTACCCAGTCCCTAAAACAGACCAGCACTTCCAAAGAGCTTCCAGTGAAACACAGCCATCTGCTAATATCATCCTGAAATGAATGTAATAATAAGGCATAAAACCTGAGAAATATAAGAATGATCTGGTACAGAAAGGAAGTACTTATGTTTACCTGAAGTGCAACTCAGGATTTTCATAGAAATGTTACAAGAGGTAGGAAATAAGCCAAGAAATGATACAGTTAAAAATCAAAATCAGATGAGTCTATGGAAAATCCTCTCAAATAGGTCTTACCGAGGTACATGAGGACAGGAAATTTGGAAAAAGAGGACAGCAAGCCTCTCTTCCTAGGTCTTTGCTTGGTAGACAGCAGAGCTGTGGGCAGTCAGAGCCCACATGTAAAAGGAATTGCAATTAACAATAACTTTTGCTCATATTAACAGTCACTACAAGAGCCCGTCAAACCCAGAGAGAGACCGATAAAGTAGTGATACTATTGACACCATCATGGTTGAGAAGATGGTATCAGAACCCAGAAAGACCAGACTCCTTGTTCAGTCCACTTTGGTTGCAGTTTAATATCCAAATTCACTTGTGGATTCCCAAAAGACCCAAAATGTCATTTAAAGACTGACAGCCAGTGCCTATATCAAGGTAGCCTAACAGCCCATGTATTTATTAAACAATTTGCTTCACACTTTATTTCTTCTATTTGTGTCAGACTTATCTCTACCACCACAAAGAATTCCTCCAGCCCCACATTTGAAGAAAGTACAGTCTTCCCAGTGAGTGAAATGAAGTGAGTTCCTGTGACCTGTTGTAGGTAGTGCTAAAGAAATGGAGGGCTGTCCCGAGCTGAGGTGCTTGCAGGTAAGGCATGAGGGCTGGTAGAGGGGAGGAAGGCAAGGGAACATGGCATTGCCCCCTTTTACACTTGCACCGTGCTACACAAGATTTGTTTCCACAGCTGTTTGCTAAACACATTCCGCACACGCTAACTCTGCACGAATTGCTATATAGAATAAATGGACAAATGAAGAAAATGTGCAAAATGCGGAAGGGCTAGGGAAGAAAACCGGCTTAGGGATGACTCTCTATTGGGATTTCACAGGGTGCGGTTACAGCCCTCAGTACCTGAGTAAACAGCTGAGTCCGTTCCCTGAACGGCTTCTCTCTCTCTGGCTGGTTCACCGGGTGTTTGCTTGTCTGAAGCCTCACACGTTTTTTCCTCAGGTGGCTCTCCATTTATTTCCATGTTGTCATGAGTGCCCAAATCAGATCTTTCCTCTTTCTCATCATCGTTTTCGCCATCTGAAAGCACAGGCTCGATCAGTATCTGCACCCTGCTCGCCAGGGAATTCACTGCGGGCTTGCACTCTTCTGCCACAGTAAACTCATCTGTAGGCGTCTCTGGCTCAAACATGCTGCCAGACACTTCTTTGGTAGGTGACTCGATTTTGATGGAAGGCGCTCGCACAGGCAATCTGGATTTCTTGGAGCAGCGCTGTGCCACCTTTTCTTCCTCTGGCACCAGCGGCTTTCCATTGCTTTCACTCAGTGAGTTATTTCTTGTAACCAGGCTGCCTTTGCTCTTGGCGTACGTGGATCTAGGAACGATGGAAACCGAGCCCTTCCTTGCAGGGGCTACATAGCTTGGTTCTTCCTCGCTAGAAGACAAGGTTATTGTCCTTTTGTAGGGTGTTCTTGTTTTGGTGAAGATGACAGGTTTTTCTTCGCTGTTCTGGCCTTGCCCAGACTGCACAGAGAGTGAGCGGCACAGCTTGAACTGCCTACCGTCTGCCTCCACCCAGCTCAGGTCCTCCGGCACATTTCCCGCTGTCACAGAGTCTGCTCCCTTCTCCCAGAAGTTCTTCAAGTTCTTGAAGTGTTCACGATCGAAGCCGATATCCTCCTCTTTGTTACTCATTGATGAGATTGTATAGTTCACGCTTTGCTTCACAGCCTGGCTGCTTTCCCCCTCTGCGGTCAGCGGTTTGGGGCTTGACAGCAGCTTTCTATTTGCGAGGCTGTTCTCTGCTGGCCCCACGTGATTCACAAACTGCTCGGATCTGGGGAAAGTTCTGCTTGGTTTCCTCTTAACTGGTATCTTGCTGTGAGCATAAGTTTCCTCGGGTGGAGTTTTTGCCCCCACTGTGGTGCTAGTGGCCCCATCAACAGCTTCTCCTCCAGCTGCACTGCTGGGCTGAGGCACAGCATCCTCTGAAAGCTTGGTGGGCAATGGAGATAATCCATGACCTACAACGACAACAAATGCTCACAGCCTGTCCCACCACATCGCATCGTATTTCCCTGGAAGGTCTGGGCTGCAGCTTCTCAAAGGGAAGCCAGAGGGAGCTTCCAGAAACCACCAGTATGTTCCTAATTCTTCCCCACTTTTGAGACTCTAGCAAGCCTCCTTCCATGTGAAGGAAGCCCTGAAAACCCCAGCCCTTCTCTCTGCAACAGGACATAGAAAAAAAATCCACTGAGCTCTAAATTGTTCCTGTGAGTTGGGGATTTGTTTGCAGCTTTGTTTTCAGTTTGACAGCTTTCCTACTGGCTATTTGCTATGTGCCATAATACACTATACATTCTAGGCAGGACAGAGAAGGTAACTTGGATCTGTGGGTTAAGGAGTTGTGAGCCACACTCAGTTTAAAATGTACTGAGAGCCAGGAGAAGTTTTAGTCATTGGATTTTTTTTTCTTGGTCTCTGCTGCCTTGGGCATAATTCATACAAATGTTGGCAGCCCATTCCTACATGCCAAGGTAAGAAATACTCTTTGTTATTCATTTGTACACACACAAAAAAGCATCTTGTCTCTTGGTGTTTAGTGTTGAGTAACAAAAACGCCAATGGCTCACTGAACAAAAACCTTACCTTTTCTAGACAAATGCAAGCTGTTTGTTGCAGCCACAAAAGGACTTTTTCCAGTGTCACTCTCTGAGGAAGAGACATCATGTATACTGGATCTCTGAATGGAAAACAAATGCTATCAGTGTATATAAACTGGCAAGACTGGAAAAATGTATTTTATTTGAGCACAGACACCAGGGCAGGCAGTCTGTGGAGCCCCTGCCAGTAGGTACAGAATGTGTGAAGGTCCAAGGAATAACGAAATAAAATGCAGAGGCTGTGCCTATACTACCTTGTGTGATGCAGACAGCGGGACAGGAAGTCTTGGCTTCGGTTTTGGCAAGATTTTACACTCCTCTGTGGTATCAAGAGCAGGTGTGCTGGATCTGTGGGAGAGGAGAAATGCCTGAGCAAGGAGATCAGTGGTAGTGATGTGCCTGGTAGGGTGACCAGGCAGTTTTCAACTTCATCTCAGTTCTGTTCAGCTCCTTTGCCACTTTCATCTACTGACCCAGCCCAATATAAGGCTGCCCAGAGCTGGTGCCTTCATTTATTTTCTCCATTACTGCTTGGAAGGACTGGGGAACATGTTAAATGGCCTGAACTGGGAGTAAAGACAAGTGTTGCACTGCAATCAGTACAGAACTTGCTCAGTAAAAACAATGGTGTCAACCTCTAGGTTTATTCAGACTTTCCCCTTCTGGGAGAAAACCGTAGGGAAAAACACAGGAAGCAGCAGTGCCAGAAGAGCCCAAGAGCCACGCAGGAGGGAGATGCATTTCCATGCTATGGCCCAGGAAGGAACAGGCCACACCTCCCAGTTCCAGGCCAAAGGCAGAACCAGACTGATGGAGGATTTAGAAACTACAGCAATGATTATGACAACAATAGTTAGGGCAAAACTATAGTACAGGATATAAGTCTTCATGCTTGGAATGTAATTTAATTACTAACTGCCTGGTAAATAAATGGAAGAAACACCTATCACAGGCAGTTTACTTGACCGTTTCTACCGCCTTTGGGAGTGTCTAGTGGTGGCTGCTCTCTAGATGGAGAACAGCAATCGAGCTGGTCAGATTTCAGATGACAATGCTTTGTGCTTAGGGTTGAATGAGAAAAACAAAGCAAGCTTTTCAGGATTTAATCAACCCAAAAAAACCCCATTAGGACCACTGCTGTGCTGGTAAAGCAGGAGCATCTCGGGCTTGTTGACTCTGGACCCTTCATTAAGCAACACCCAATGATCAGCTGCAAGAGGTTTGGAAGTGTCAAGGCCCATATTTAATATTTAACTGGAGCAATTGCCACCTGTGAAGAATGATTTCTCATTCTGCTGACAAAAAAGTGCAAAGGAGATGGGAGCAACAATAAATGAATACATGAATATTTTAATGGCTTCTCCATAGTCCACGAATATTGAGCGAGGTCACCGATTTGCTCGTTGGAGTGCTTTTAGTGGGTGTTTCTGCTCAGTCAGCACAACATGAAATCCTACCAAGCCTTGATGGAGAGTGCCGAGCTCTGGACACAGTGGTTGGCACCAGCAGGAAATGAGCAGTTTCCTCAAACAGTTCATTTTGTTAGTGTTGCTCCGTCGCAAAAATTAAACAAAACCACAATTACTTTGAAAAACTAACCAGAATATCCTGACATTAGAGACAGCTTCCATTTTACTGACCCCTTATCAAATCATGCAGGAAAAGACCTTTCTGGGTTAAGCACATTAGCACTTAGTTATTAGGGGAGGATTGATATTCTGACAATTCCTGGAAAAAGGATTTCAAAAATATCCTATATAACCTATTATTTATACAGTCTTGGAAACTCAGTTAAAGACCAGGATTTTATGGGTAGCATTCAATTTTCATTAGAAGGAAGAGCAGCAGCCAGAGCATTGCACGAGCAGCGGCGGTTACCTCTCCTCTCCTGTGCCAGCAGCGTGCTTGGGGAAGGCAGGACTCGGGGCAGTGCTGCTTTCCAGACCCATCCGGATGTGCTCGTTGGCCTCATCTGTAATATAACAGAGACAATTGAGAAATGACATTTATTTAAACTTGTAATGGTCAGTGTGTTTTATTTGGGGAAAGAAGAGGCTTGTTAAATGAGTCCCACAGCACAAACCCTGTGGATTTAACAGGAGATGGCTGACGGGGGGCTCTGCCTGCTGCCCCTGCAGACGGGGGGAGGCCCTGGGGCAGTGTCACCCGTGCTCCCCACGCAGCAAAGGCACCTCCAGACCCCATGGATCCGAGAGGCCAAAGCGAGCTGCCTAACGCCAGGAGCTGTCGCATCACTGGAAACCTTCACAGGACACTGCCACGGCTGTCAATAAAGTTAATCCGTTCCAGGATTTAAATTCAGCCATTTCCTGTTTTGACTCAAAGTCATCCAATCTTGGCAAACAAAGGAGGAGGCCAATACAGTTAATGAGGAGATCCCTGTTATTTTTACTGGCATAAGCCTCAGCTACGTCTTCTAAGCTCTCAAAGACCCTAAAGAAAAAAACAATAGAAGACGGTAACCTTTACAGCAGCCTGCCAGTGTATAAAGTTGCATTAGACATTTTGCTGGCAAACAGGCTTTCTTGCTACTGCAAAACCAAAAGGATTAAACTCTGAAACAGCGATGCAAAACTAAGCTTAGTCTGGTCAACAAGATCTGCACATATTTATTCACATGCAGCTAGGTCTATTTTAAAAAGAGTAAATCTACCTGTTACAAAAACTGCCAAATCTCTTTAGGATGTATTTCATTACACAGTACAATAGAATCAGAGGCTCAAAGGATTCCGATGTGACATTAAATAACATAGCCTCGCCTGTTATCCGGTTAGAAAACTGCACTAAGCCCAAGAGCAGATCAGTCCTACGGACGGGCTGTGATATCAAAGTCAGGCTGGTGCTGTCTGCGTGGTGCCATCCAGCATCAGCACAGTCAGGCCGCAGATAACAGGGATATCCCGAGATGGAGCTTCATAACCCCTTGCCTGTGCATCCCCATGGAGAAAAATGCTGCAGTCCCAACTCTTCCTCCCTGCCCAGCACCTGGCCCTGCGGCGCAGGGGACCACGGCAGGCATTGCTCGGGGCTGTCTGCGTTAGGACCACGCGTGTGGCGCACACATGAGATGGCAGCCGGGTGGCCCCGTGGTTTCCACAGCAGTGGGAAGTCGGGGAGTCGCTCCTGCTGGAAGACAGAGTCTGGTTGTGCAAGAACGAGCGAGTTTTAGAGAGCGCGTTTCTGGGAGAGGGACTGTGTTTTGTCCGTGTAAATGCTGATGTGCAAAAAGCATCACTGAACATCATTTCAGGAGAGACAAGCTGTGACATGGCTGGCGGCACGTACAGGCCACGTCATGTGCAGGCATGAGAAGGCACGCTGAGGAGTGCTGATTTATACGGTGAGCCATGTCCTCTTCTTCTGCCCCAGACGCAAGGGAGGGAGATGCCAGCAGGTAGCTGCTCTGGAAGTAGAGGAACCAAACACAGAGCTCCCACGTTTTCCCTCTGCCTGTCATGGTTGAAAAGACCTTGACAACCGACGACTGCATTCATTTCTCACCTCACTTCCACTCCCAAAGGCATTGCATCATACTTGCTTTTCACTGACACCTCCCCCTCAGACAGAGCTCCCCCCTCCAGGCTGGCAGAGGCAGCGGGAGGTGTTTGCTTCCTCCCATCCAAATCACTGCCCTTCAAAATGGCTCAGCCACTGACACAGCTATACCTGGCTTCTATAACCACAAACAAATAGGTTATTAGTACATTATAATCCATCAAGACAAGCAAAATGCCCTTGCTAACTTTAGGATGAGACAGAATAAAAAGCAAATTCCAACAGAAATTAGTAGTAGCCTGACCAGTTTAACTTGTCCATACATACATTTTTATATATATGTATACAGCCACTCCTGCTCTAACACTTCAGCTGCTTTACTCATTTCCTATCACTCTAACAGGAAGACACTCAACGCTTGGGGAAAGCACAGCTAACTGTGCCATCGGGGCTGACTTGCCTCAGCGGGTGCATAAAATCGTCTCTCTCCTAGACCTAGATTTTTAGCTCTCAGCCATTGCACACAAGCTCAAGGAGAAGTTATCACCAAATTCATCCATCTGTGCTGCTTTGCAGGCTGTAGTTTAAATATAGCGTATCTATCTATTTTATAGATTTATATTACTGCCGATTACTAGTGTTTTCTATTATAATCAATACTAACTGTGAAGACCCTTAGGGATCCACGCAACCCTCCCTTCTGAAGGTTAAAACCCTCCTCCAGAAAAGGCCACTGGGCATTTTCCTGTGCAGGCACGGATTTCCACCCCTCCTCAGCCCATTTACCATGCAAAGGGAATGCCAGCAATCATCTCAGCCGGGCTTTTCCACGCAGGAATTTTCTCATTTCCCTCCCTAACACAGTCATCAAAGACTTAAATGAGGATTAACAGCCCTGGAGTCATGAACATGTTACACTGATTGGGCTAAATGAACACACACCCTTTCATCCCCTTGGAAGCTGACAGAAGGTGAATGACTCTGATCTTCCCAGGAGAAGAAAAAGAGGTGTCAAGATGGCAAGCAAAGGCCCTTATCTCATCTACCGCAGATTGGACGTGAGCCGTACGGCCAAACCGTTTGTAAAGGGGCCTCATCCTTGTTCCCTGATGGGCCAAGCACTGCTCTCACGGGTGCAATACTCTTGCCGACAAGTCAGTGAGAGAAGTGCTTGCCCTCACGTGTGAAGGGAGGCAATCTATACAGTAACCACTGCAGGAGCTGAGCACCCAACAGGCAACAGCAAGGTGAAAATATAAGCTGCAGAATCTTGATCCTCAACCAGCGCTGTAAAATGGCAGTGGGAAAAGTAAGAGGAAGGAATAAAGTCACGTTATACCCATGCTTTACCAAAATAAGTCTGAGAATAGAAAAAGAGAAAGAAAGGAAAGAAAAAAAGTTGAAAAAGAAATAAAGAGGGCTAAATCTAAACATAATTACTGTAGTAATTTCATAACATTTGCTTCTTCCTTCTTAAAACAGCATTAGTCAAGTAATGCACATGCAAAGACATAACTTGCATATTACTGCTATATTAATAAAGGGGATTATTTTAGATGATAACCTGAGACCACATCTCATACGTGCACATTACCAGTAAAAGTTAAATCTAAAACCAACAGCACTTCAAATTTTGCTTTTCTGAAATGGGCTGCAAGCTAAGGGTGCTGATGCCCCTGGCAAGGCAAAAGGCAGACGAATCCAATTCGTTGCTGGCTACTAGCTGGGCTGCAGATGACAGAGCGTTCGTCTGACCTGGGCCCCAGCAGAGGGGCTGCTGAAGCGTCTGTCTCTTCATGCAAAGAGAGTGCAAGCACAAATGCACATCCTCAAAAAGCAGAACATGCTCTGCAGAAATGGCCAAGCAACTCTATCGAGCTGGAAAAGGTTTTATATGTTTTAGCATTCTGGGGGGATGATAAAATAGTAAATTTAATGACATCATGAATCCTTAATACCAAGGATAAAAGGAACTTCATATGGAATATGATGGGCCAGTTCTCCATCAGAGGCTCCAATGAATCTATGCTAAGTTATGAGAGCTGTCAAGGATAAGTAAAAAGCAAAAAGAAAATGAGGCTCTCCGTTAGTGAAGTCCCTAGCCAGTGTTTAGCTTTGAGAATGTGTCTAAGTAATGTGGAGCTAAGAGGGGTATACTAAGCCCAGGCAATTAATGTTACAGAGATATCCTGGCCAATGATGCCCACCAACCAAAGGAGCGATCTATATTGCTGTTACTCC
>NW_008825109.1:19875828-19886633 GCF_000699105.1 Pygoscelis adeliae
AGCTGGGCCCAGGAAAGAGCTGAACTGGTAGAGATGACATTTGAGTTTTGGACAGATGGAAGATAACCCTTTATCTCTGAGTAGCCTTTATTGCGAAAGAACAGAGCCCAGTTATAGGGTCCTTACATTAGGGACCGTGGTAGACGTCGCTTAGAGCTGTCTGTCAGGGCTGTGGCTTCCCCAGAGCAGCAGCAGCCAGCAACTCACCAGCCATGTCAGAGTATCTGTGATTACCCACCCTGACAAATAATCAAGGAGGTTCTGTGAGACTGGGCTGCAGTCCCACAGTCCTGCTGCGGAGCCGGTTGGCCTGTCTTCATGTTGAGGACTGGATGTGACTCATCCCCAGTTCTGCTTTGCACAAATGCTCAGCGCGAAGTGCCAGCTCCAGGCTGGTTACATTTGGACTCAAAACACAGTCCTGCTTGTTTCACAGGGGGCTGAGCTTTTCTCTTCTCTGCCCTGAGCCGACAAATCTGATTTGATCTGTTTTACATACCACCATGAGAGTTCATCTGCATGTCAAACAACACACAATACATTTGCTTCGAATTAGCACATGGTCCCAGACATACCCTTGCTATGGCGCAGCAGCCTGGGTAGCATTCAGACTTGGCCCCAAAGCCCTTTTTACTTTGAAAACCACATTGTGCCTTGGAATTATTCCCATATAAAATGCTAGGCACGGACCAACGTTCCCCTCTTACAGTGGGCAAATACTTGCCAGGAGAAGAGAGGCACCCCATCCCTTTGCAGAGATGTGACGAACCCCGCCACCCCAGAGGCCTGCGAAAGCAGCCGTCTGTCTGTTTTTGTCAGACCACTCTAGGAATTGTGGGGGGCTGCTTGATCCACACATATCAGTCTCATGCCAGAAACTGCCCTACATCACCCCTTTCCCTTGTTGCTTCTATGGCAAGAAATGATACCAGTGACCTCTGACAAACAGACATTTTGGAAGAAAGAAGCTGAAGCGGTGAAAAGGCATTTACTGCACGTAGCTGGTAAACAGCTTTTGCCTTAGTCCTCTGCTGCACTGTAATTTTTTCTTTGGGCCCTGATTTTGATAATCAGGGTTTTTTTTCTAGTACTGAAAGCTTAGCTGAGAATCCCCTTCTCACCACACAAAGGCTGGTCCCCAAAAGGCTCTCAGTACAGGGAGACTCCCATACTTGACCACTTTTTCTGGTCCATCAATTTGTTTTCTTAAGATGCACACTAACATACTTACTTTCTAGTTTGCCCTTTTTCCTTCTAATCGATGCCCGAAGTAGATCCGGCCCCTCTAAGTCTTCCTGAAACCGTTTTGCCTTCACTTCTGAAAACCATTCACCTGTCACAAACTTCTTCTTCTTTTCATCCTTGATGGAGCCTTGTATCCGCCTGAAAGTCAATGAGAACATTATGCACCAAAAAGATCTCCAAGGTTTCGGCTTCCCCTGAGCTACCTTCATAATAATTGTCCGTACGGTTCACCTGTCTGATACTACGAAGGATCCAGAGATTACTCTCTGCAATCACAAGGGCCAAACCAGCATTAAAACAAAAGCTGATTTATTCTTTATCTGAAATGGGAACAGCACCTTGTAAACACAGGCCTTCACCTCTTCCAAATTTTACAAATCCAAATCAGAGTCACCTGGCAAGGAGATTTGTCCACTGGCTTTGCAGCCCTGAAGGTCTGGGAAGGGGTGGGGCTGTTTGCAGGTCTTGCACTTCTCCATTTTATTTGTCTATTAATCTCTTTATGAGCGGCAAAGCCTTTTGGATCAAATCTGATGCAAACCATGGAAATAAATCATGTTATTTAGGGGAGCACCCTGTCCCTGCAGAATTCTCCCCGGACACTGCTCCTCTCCCTGCTCCTCCTGCCATGCCAATTTTGGCACTCAAACAGTTAGCTCTCCTTCCTGAGCCCAGCTTCTCCTACTGTACCTCGCTTGGGCACACCCAGGGCTGGTTTTTGGCACCTAAACCCGTCAGCGCTCTGTTTGCTAGCCTGTACTTTTAACCCTCCTCCAGTTATTTTGGTTTTACACCACAGCTTGCTGAATTAGCTGCCTTTCAGCTGGCACTGCCTCCCACAGCTCACCACAATTCAGGGTCCCTGCGAGACCCGAGAGGCCAGAGGAAACTCCCACCTCAGTCCAATTCTCAGCTGGAAGAGGGGGCAAAATCCCAGATAACCGTGGAGCCTCGAAGGGTCACATTTGGCTGCCTAAAGGCCAGAAGGGAGCAGGTATGGGATAACGGGGCTCAAGCCTCTGCAGGCCGTGCTGGGGGAGCCCAGCAGGACTGACAGCCAGCAAGCTGCACAGCTCCCATCTAGATCGGGGCTGCATCTGTCCCCGTGAGGGTCTCGAGGTGCTGGGCCAGAGGAGGTGTAGGAACATATTTTTAATCTTAATCTTGTTGACACCAGATCAGTGTAACGCCCTTGACTTAATTTCGCCCAGCAGGCAGGTTGTATTGGAGCCAAACGTGTCCACGCTTGCACCAAAGGTCTTACTGCATGTAGCCATATGACAGCAAGGGGCACTTGGCACCACCCCGGTCAGGATCCAACTCACTTTGCTCCCAAATGAAAACCTTCTGTGCAACAGCTTCCAAAGAGAAGTGAAACAAAACTGAAATAATCCGAACACTCTTTTCCCCAAACCTCCACTGCAGAGCAGAAATTTTACTGCATTTCAGAAAAAGAAGAAAAAAAAAGAGAAAACCTTTTTGAAACCTTGTTTCGATTCAAAGGAGATGTAAGTGCATGCAGACAGGCACACCTCAAGTCCAAGCTGTTTGTATGCCACCACCAGTTCTTTTTCCCCAGCTCTCATCCCCGAGCAGAGGCCAGGGCACGTAGGCCCCCCGGAGCCTGCTGCAAAGCTACCCACTCCCGCTTCAAGCCTTGAGCATCCCTCCTACATGGGGCTTACTCTTTTTTGGCTCAACAGCAAGTCGAAGACTCACATCCTTAACAGGGGTAAACTGGCACAGTGCCATCCACGCTCACTGAACTACTAATTTCTTGCCGCGGAGAGTTTGGTGCCAGCTTCCTGAGCCTGGTGCATACTGTCAACCCAGATGGTCTAATGGCTGGCATTTAAAAAGTGACAGCAGCAACAAGCAATCTCGATCAACCAGACCTGAGCTCCAGGATGGCCAGTGGCAAGTGAGCTGAACTGAAAGCGATTCCTGGCTCTGAAATGGCTCCCCGCAAACCTTTGGCAGATCATGTAGCCTCTCACTGCCCCTCTCTGCCTGCACGATGGATGCTGCATATACAAAGAGCACCGGAGGGACACAAAGCAGAGATGGGGATGTAAAATCTTATTTTAAAACACTCTACAGGATTTCTCTGCTATGGAGTGAGGAAAACAAGGTAGCAGCTACTCCCCTGCTCAGACCTCTGACACCGAGAAATCAGCATCTTCCTCCCCGGAGCAGGAAAGGGATGATTTCCCTTGGCGTCTCTGAGGGCTGCTGATTAACTCAAAGGGAGAGTCCAGCCCTGCAATCCTGCAGAGAGAGGACAGCAGCGACAGCAGGATGCTGAGAATGCAGGAGGTGAAATGAAAAGATCCGTCAGGATCGGAGCAAGAAAGGACAGCACTGCTGCAGCCTGCATCTCTCCTTGTTGCACGCACATGCACACACACACAACACACACAGAGTCCTCTCTAAAAGTAGTAAAAAAATCCCCCCAGGGGAAGCTCACGTCCTGCTGTTATTGTACGCTCTCTCACCTGATGCGATCCCCATCCTTCTTCTTCAGCTCTGCATCTCTCTGCAGAACCTTCATCAGCTTCTCATACTCCTCCTCGGTCAGGAAGCTCAAGTCCAACATCTTCCCTGCAATCTTCTTCAGTTCTTCAGACAGCTGAAGCAATGGCACACCAGGAACTAATCCAGCCCAGACTGCCACAATGCCATGGGCAGCCTCTGTGCAGCCCGCCCTCGTGCGCTGAGCAAGACGCAGCAGGAGAAAAAGGACTTCACAACAGCATGGCTTGGGTGGAAGTTGCGTTAGCACCTGGACTTGCACTTCCAGGCTCTTCACTGGCACGTTTCTCTGCACTGCATGCCTTCCCCTGCCAGAAGATTCTCTCAGCAAAATTATGCTCCTTCGCTTTTCTTCAGGCACAGTTGCAGCGATTTGGAAGCCAACGTCAATCAAACAGGCGACCACGGGAAGGAGCGAGCTTGCCGCCCGCCTTAGCTGCCTCAGCGGGCACGAAAGCTCGTCTCACCAACAGCAACTCCAGCACCTCTGGCATGCGCTTTCTTCAGCGGGGAAGCCTGCCTCCGTGGAGTTCAAGCATCCCTGCAAAGAAAAAACACCGAGATGCCTTTTATGATAAGAGCGACATATGGTAACCGAATGTGTACATTGGGGGTTTTTATTTGTTCTTCAGCACAAGTTCCAAAACAAGCTGCCCTACTTTCCTCCCCGTCCTACAGCTCCTCACGCGGTATTAACCTAACCAAGACAACATTTTATTTTAGCCGCTTTCCTACTAACAGGTAAACAGTTGACTCAGCATGCTACAACCAAAATATGCATATAAATTACCAAATTGCTTGCTTGCTTTTTACTTCCATTCTTCTTTTCCTCACTTCCTCCTGAGCTAAATGAGACTGAGGATAAGCAGCCAGCCTTTGTAAAGCAATCGGAAAATGACAGAACAGCAACCTGCGAGTGTTATTGCTGCATGTTATGCTATAAAATACCAGAGGCTGCTCATTTTCTAATATGTGTGCACTCTGCTTTATGCTGCACTGATATTTGCTATTCAAACAGTACGGGCGCAGATCACTTCACGTTTCAACAGGCAACAAAAATGGCCAGAGGCTGCAGGGCGTGGAGGAAGAGTAAATCATGTGTTGCTTTGCTACTTTATTCCTTCTCCTCTCTTCTGGCCAACTTGAGGGCAATAAGGCATACCTCTGACGGAGTTCTGCTCGTGTCCATGTAGGCAGTTTCTAGTTCACCAGATGGGATTTTTCCACTGTTTCCAAGCCCGTCAGGTGACTGTGGGTTTCATCATACCTGGCTTTTTCTCCCAAAGCCACAGCCTTGGGAGTCAGGTCATTAAAAATGAATAAATCCCAGCTTTCGTGGCAAGCATGATGTGAAGGTCATCAGGCCCATTCCCTAACCTCAAGGCCTGTATCACCCCTACTCTCTGTCTGTCTAATCTGCCCCTTTCAGGATGGCAACCACAGCCCTCCCGGGGCCACCTATTTCAGTGCTTAGCAAACTGGCAGCAAGCAACTTCTTCCTATTGCCTACCCCAGATCTCCCTGGTAGATGTCAGCCCGTCCTATCCGCCATGGGCATGCTCCCTTTGCAGCCATCCTCACAGGGTTTTACACTTCAGCGTCCACATTAACCAATCCCAGCCCCTTCAGGTTCCTCAGAGCTGGGGTCTTTATCATTTTTGTCACTCTTCTTTGGACTGTCTCCACATGACATGGCGCACCTCTTCCTTCAGCTGGCATATCCAAAGTCGAGCACCAGTTATTTCAGCTGAACTTTGGTCATTTGACATCATTGCACAGATTTATATTATTTTATGGATGATACATTCCCAAACATTTGCATTTTTCATAATGGTGTAACAACATGTTAGAAGAAAGAATAGGCATCTGACCTTAACGCTTACAAAGAAATACCACAGAACCGCATAAAAAGGCTCGTAAAAGGAATGGGCACTGTCATAAAAACTCTGTAATTATTTGAAAATAATTTTCGAAGGGAAGGAAACAAGATTTCATATTTCTCTGAGGCAAATATGGCTGTGCTTGTCACACCACAATTATAGCTTTATCATCTGAGAAACTATCGACACCACTCTAGATAGTTAAAACAGAAACAGTAATAAAGAGCCCTGATGAATCTCTACTGTTTAAACCTCTGTCTCATCCAGCTTGGCACGGCTCTTCCATGCTTGGTTCCAGCCATCTATTCTCTCTGGCTCTCAGGTACAATCCTACTTCTACAAAGACATTTACAGAAATTTCTGGGGCAGATTTTATTTTTAAAAAAGTATCTAGGGACACAGTTTTCACAGTATTTGCCTCCCTAGAACTTTTATTTATTTTTAACAAACCCATGACATGTGGGCTGAAAGTACTTCAGAAAACATTTTCAGCACAGACTCATACTTATTCATTAGTATGGTAGGCAATTAGAAAAAGAATAAAGGCTACTTCTTTGTAAATAGCTTTTTTTTCCTGAGAATAATTTATCTTACTGGAATAGTTACCTTAGAAGGAAAAGGTTAACAGAAACCAAACAGCCAACTCCTTCTTTTGTTTTAAATAGTTAAAAATCAAACCACTTAATGCACTCGCTGTGGGAAAGTGAGCTGGTCCAGGAGACCGCTCCACCTGGAAGTTTTGCTGGCGGTCTCAGGAGCTGCAAAGCCATCGACCCCGGCCTGCAGGAGTAAACAAGGCTGGGAAATGATCTCCGTACGCGCCACGGCCACAGGGCCGTCCCTGCTGTGACTTGAGCCACGGCAGCCTCTGATGGGTGCACCACGCCGGCGCGGCTCGGCCGCTGCAGAGGCTTGAAACAGGAGAACCCCACCTTTAACTGCTCCGTACACAGCGATAAGGGGAACTGTGTTATTTGTTTACCTGGGTCTGCAAGCGCAATAGTTTAAGGATAAAAATCAACTGACATGTACAGTATGTTATCAGGCAGGCACACCGCGCTGTACCTAACCATTGCCCGCTCCCCCAGATTACTTAATCCTAGAGCTCACACTTACACTCCTTAAGCTCACCACACAGCTTTGATTTGCTTTGTTGGATTGCACATAATCCTCTCCCCTCTCAAAGCCTTGTTAACAAACAGCTCGGAGACCTCAGGGATGATGCAGCACAAACACCTAAATCGAAAGATCCGTAAGAAAGGCAGGACCCCCGTGGGTCTCACACAGACCACTTTCTGTGTGTCCTGCCCAGCCCTCGCCTTGCCGCCTCTGCAGACGGCAGGGAAGGGAAACACAAAAGCCTTGCAAGTTTGAAGGGCAATGATGGGAGTCATCGGGCAGTGCTGGGGCAGGTTTTACCCTAGACTGGGACCTCTTAAGTGCAAGCACCTTTATTAGCCCACTGATGTAAATTGGTTTTGGACAAACTGTGACAAGCAAAAAGGAAGTTGCACTCTCCTGCCTCCCTGCCGGTGGGAGACCCCTCCTAGGTGAGGATTGCTCTCTGGTAGCAGGAGCAAAACGGAGAGTCATGGAAGAGCGAATTGTTTGTGTCCGAATTAGCAGCATCTGCTTAAAGACTGGTGCAAACCGTGCAGAGCAAACCCAGGTTGCCCTCAGGCACTGCAGCACCACAATGCCACAGTGCAGGGGGAGCAGCCCTGCCGGGTCCTGCCGCTTGTCACGACAAAGCAGATGGGCAATTTGGATTATCACGGCTACAGGGAAGACCGTAAATCTGAGCAGAGAAGCACACTGGACTTTCAAAGGACTTTCTTCCCTCTTACTGTTTTTCTGGGGAAGAGGACATCACAGAGATCGACTCGCATGCCCAGCCATGTTGACAAACGCTGGATGTGGAGTGGGTGTGGAGACAAGCAGAAGCATGACCTATCACGTGGCGTAACTGGCTGCATCTCTTACTGTGATAGCTTTTGATTTCATGTGGCCCCCGCCTCAAGAAGCAGCAAATGCTGTGGTCACCGGAGAAGATCCGTGATGGTGTGTTACGCCACTGTGCAGCTTGTCAAACCCAGAGCCCAAGCACGGGTGGAGAAGCGAGGCCTGTTCTGTTAAAACAGCATACTGGGATGTGCGCATCTTGTCTCCAACAGTTTTTCAGTGTCCAGTTTAAAAATACAGGAAAGGCCATACACAGCTTGACTGAAGGTCCCTGTAACACACTAGTTTATCTTCAACAAGGGCCAACAGCACAGGGCTAGAGAGTGTACAGTGAGCCGTCCTGTGCCCAGCTTCCTGCAAGGTACAGGGCAGGGACTCCCTGAAGCAGGAGCAACGTCTCTGCGTTTCACAGATTTTTCTAATTACTTTCTGAACTCACATTAATTTTAAGCATTTGCAATATCCTCCAAGCCCCACAGTCCCACAGCCTCACTACCTTTAAATACAAAAGTATCTGCCCTTGCTTTGTTTTGACCCGCCACTTGCTTGCTTCGTTTGATATCCCCAAGCGTTTTATTAGAAAACCCAGTAAGGATTACTCTGCATTCACCTACTCCATGTTGCTCCTTTTGCAGACCTGTGTCACAGCCACAGTTTCTCTTCCAGAGGAAGGAAGTTTGTTGTTTGCTCATTCCAGGTGTTACTCAGGGAGCTTCGATCATTCCTCACACCCTTCTCTGCCCCACATCTAGCTTACTACAGAGCTGCTTAGCAGCGTTTAGGTGCAAAAAGCCTTTTCCCAACAGCTGCAACCCCTGTATCTTCACCTGCAAGACTGGTTTTGCAGTGCCAGGAGAGCTGGTGTAAGCTGTGCCCAGCTGCAGCTCTGCAGCCAGGAGGGAGACAGGCAATGCCAGCCTTCACATGGGACACAGCTAACGGCTCTGCCAAACCCTTGGAGAGAGAAGAGCTCTGATCACCTGCAGAAAAGCTAAGAGCGATACCAACAAAAGGAATAAACCTGCCCTTTGTCAGCGGCTTGGACTGTGCACCAGCAAAGAGCAGTGCCACTCGGGGAGAAGAGCAGTCCCACGTGTTTTGGAGCTGACAGCCAGGGAAAGGCCAGGTGCTGAGCACGAGTCTCGGGAGACTCCCATTTACACCAGCCAAGACATGGAAATTTGTGACCTGTCTAAAACTGCCCCTCTCCCCCTTCAGCAAAGCATCAGGCGGCAGTATGACATGCATTCCCCTAGCACCAACCCAATATCCAACCCCTAAAGTGAAGAGGCAAATGAACACCAACATTTCTTCAGCAGCATGCAACATCCTCTCGCAGGGAGCGTACTTGCATTGGGGCACACCAAGTGAAAGCGCATTCGGACAGCCCGCAGCCTGGACAACGCTCATTTCCTCGTTCCTCAGCGCTCTGCAGCGTGTCCCAACGCACGTGATCAAAACCAACTGAACTACCTGTGCCGCTGGACCTGCCTCCTCTCACTTGGAACCAGCTGGCCGCGCAGGTCATGGGCGTGCAGCTACACCCTCAAGGAAAAGCTCGAGAAGGTGTAGTTCTGGAGCGCTTTCCAAAATAAATAGTTTGATTAATCCCATGTAGGGTTTCTGCAGCAGCAGGAGCTATTTATGAAAGAAGTTATGTTACAGACCTCTTGCCTCAATTAATATATCCTCTCTCTTCAAGTTTTCTTCTTTTTATTACAGTGGAGAAAGGTGTTGTTCGGAGAGTTGTTTGGTTTTTTTAAGTAACTCTCCTTCAAATAGTTTTATCGGGTGAAAATTAAATGCTTGCTTAGCCCAGCAAGCATGAAACACAGCCCCTTTTGGCAAGGCAGACACTGAAGGGGCTGCCGCCTTCTTTGTGCTGCATTTTCATTTTATTTCTGGGAGGTTTAACTCAGCTCCAGCTCAAAACAGAACTATGTTAATGCTCTTCATAACTAACCCGAGCATAAGCTGCTCAGATGCACAGTACCAGCTCAGTGCTCTTGCTGTCATCTGCCTACAGACATGAATTATCTATAGACCATCTGCGGGGCACTCCAGTCTCGGTTCCGATTTCTCAGTGTGTACCTTTCCTTCCCAATGCTGCACGTCTTCCTCAGCGCTGGGATGTGCACAGATTAATAATATACACCACGGGCCAAGCAGATTTCATTGACTAGACACTGCGTTGCATGCAAAGGAAGAGGATGAATTTAGGAACTTTAACCTGCCAATTTGGTAGTCAGGACGCACGAATGATGACAGCATTTAACACCCCAGTTTCATCACTTAGGTCAGTGTAGGACCATCCAGACCCACCTCACCCTTTGAGACCTGGAGCTGCACATAGGTCCATGTAATAAAGATATGAAAACATCCCTACCCAAAACATAACAAAACGCGGAAGAGATAATACTGATGTCACCACGCTATTCATAGCCAGATGAAAATAGCAGCAAGCTGGAAAGGCTCCTTGCCTCTGTCCATACACCTTTATCACATACCCTGTCACAATGTAAGGAAATAACCTCCTTTTGCTTTACAATGTGTGGACACTTCCCAATAGCCTTATTAGTCAAGACAGCTCTTGTAGGGCAGGTCAAAACCAAGAGTAGTATTGTATTAAGAATGATGGATGTGGTCCTGGCACCCACAGTCATACTGCAGTTCCCAGTATATGCCGTAGTTAACAGCACCAGAAAGACTTAGCGCCAAAACTGCCATACCTGTACAGAGTCCACGATCAGCCTCGTGCCTCTCCCTGTCTCATGCTGGAGGATCCAGCGCCACTCTTCCTCCCATCTTATTTCTTCTGCTGTCAGTACCATGAAATATGCAGAAGTATTGCCATCACTTTTTTACAGGCAAAACACTGACAGCCGTTATAATACTCATAGGCATAATATTATGACGTTTGATCGACCTCCTTTACCAGCAGAGAAGAAATAAAAAGCAAACTATAGGATGGTCTTTCTCTTTGGGAGGGATGGGCTGAAAACCAGCACAAAACCTCCTGTCCATGGGGGCTGGACTATGTCTCCCTGCCCCGAGTCCGGTGCTGCGGCTGCAGCCAGAAAGGGAGCGGTGCAATCCCAGATTCTACCCAGCGCAGGAGCTTGCCGTTGGCTGCAGCCTGGACCAGCCGCAGTCACCAAGAAAAACGGCAGTGCTCGGAGCGGAAGG
>NW_008825109.1:19886819-19893098 GCF_000699105.1 Pygoscelis adeliae
TGTACCAGCCGCAGTCACCAAGACAAACGGCAGTCCTGGGATGGGAAGCAGCGAGCCGATGGGGCTGCCGTGGCAGAAGGGAGCCAGATGTGTGAGTCTCACTTAGACATGTGGCAGCTCGACTGATGTAAGTGCTCCCTTTTACACACAGACAAGCCCTCAAGGTGCAATAATACAGACAGGAACGGTATTGCACAAGCCTACAAACATCGCTCTTAAAGTATCAAATTGCTGGATAACAGCGAGTGCAATCAGCGTGTAACCTTCACACCGAAATTCAGGGGCTCCTAAGGCAGCCGAGGGCTGTCCCACTGAAAAGGCACATGGCTGAAGACCAGACATCCCTACCCAGGTATAGCCTGCCTGTGGCTGCAGTCACACCACTAACCCTCTTTCTTCCTCTCTGTCCTCACATCTCCCCTCTCGCTGTCATGAAATAAATATATAAAATACCTGCCTTTTGGCTAACCATTGCGAAGCTCCACAGCATCATGAGAGCTCTTCCAAGGTGCACCATTTTCTCTTAATTTGCAATATGCCACTTGTAGCTATGAACTGTCTAGTCCTTCGCAGACCAAGAGCAGCTGTGAGCTAGAAGAACAGAGAATATATTTAATGTAATTGTTTTCTGAAAAGCTATTCCACTAAAAATGCTGTGGCTGCACTGTCTGCAACGACATTTTGTCTGACTTGTCCCAGTGAAAGGACAGAATAGAGGTCTACTGTTCCTACCCAAAAAACTCCTAAGCAACTAAGTCATATAGAAATGGCCTTCGGATAAGAGACAGCTGATAAGATAAAGAATAACTTCAAATAAAGCAGGCAATTGTGGTCTTCCAGAGCAGTCCACGTATAAATGCATCTGTTACCATCACACAGGGAATGTCAAGGCCAAATTCTGGCAATACCAGGCTGGTTTAGTCTCACCCATCTCCAAATGCTAAAATTACTCAAGCGTAACTAATCACAGACTTTACACTGCCTTTCCTCTGTTCAGCGAGGGCTGTACATGACATGATGTGCCATTCCCACCTCAGACACAACGACGAGCAACTGGTGCCTACCGATAACCACCACCGAGGGCAGCTTTGGCAGGCCCCGAGGGGCAGGCTGGAAGACAGCAGCTCTGACCCTAGCGATGGCTTTTCACTCCAGTGTGCATCCCAGAACAAAAAATACTGCTCAGTTCATTGTGAGCCCAGCCTTGGGTGGTTTCTCTCAGCATCATGTCCTTGTCTCACATTACACTTTCCAATAATGTCCAGCACGACGGAGAATCTCAGCTGTTTTATTAAAATCTTTTTTCCTCCTTCTCCCCCTGGGCAGCTTTAGTGAAGGACGTCCATTGATCGAGAATGGCCCTGAGATGCTCTTAGGCACATAGGAATTTCAGAAATTTATCAGAGCAATAAGGTCTCTAGCCCAGCCCCTTGAGAGCAGCCAGTAGAAGATACTTTAAAACAACAATACAATGCTAAGCCAAAAAAACGAGTAAACTCCCCTATTCAGTGCATGTGGGGAATGCGTAATTGAGGAAATGCTCCACTGACCACATTAGAAGCGGGTGAACTCTGCTTATTGTCACTCAGCCTCAGAAATACCACTGCTTCCGAAGAAGGTATGCGACCCACAATATTACAGAAGGTTTTGTTAAGGCTTCGGTTTCCTTTTGTAAAAAATGATGCATAAGGATTTTTCTCCCTTATGCAGTTCTACCCAATGCAATGTAACTGTCACATGAGTAATTATCTACACTGAACTCTACCCATCTCCTCCTAGCAAGGAACTGCATGGGTGGAATTTGCATTACATACAATTTACTTCCTTTTATCTGTTTTTAATTAAGTGAACCATCCTACCTAGGGTAAACCAAAGACTGAGCTTCGCAGTCCTAACCATTACTTCCTAGAGCCAGCACCGCCAAAAAAAAAAAACAAAACCATCAGAGAAGGTGACTCAGACTCCTTAAGGTCAATAAAGCCTTTCACTGGTAATAAACTGATAATCCAATGCTTTAGTTTAAATATTTGAGACTTCTGTTTATTTCATAGGTGGGGACTATTTGCAGATCTTGCAGGATGTAGTTCACTGTAATTCTGCAGATTGCCAGAACACAAATAAACAAGCACAGCCGCCTGGGACACCGAGAAATCCTCTAATATCCCATTGAACAAGGATGGCCGTGTCCCAGCTGCAAGAGAGGATGCCAGCGTTTCAGAGACCTTGCTATGTCTGTCACCCAGCCAGACCCGCTCTGCCTCCGTCCAGCCCCAGCGCAGGCAGGGAGTTTTGGTGGAGGCGAGAAGGAAGCGCTCCCACACCACCACTAAACGCACTCGGCTTTGGGGTCGGGGGCAGAGGCTCGCGCTGAGGTTTACGCTAAATCTTCACTTACATCCTCAAGAAGACGGAATTTTAAAAGAATTTGCAATTCCCTGTTTATTAGTTTGTAACAAGCCTTCATCCCCTCGGCTTAGCTGCGAGCCGGTTTAGAGCTCCATGTGCAAGTCGTGCTGCGTTCCTGCTGCACGGACATTTCCATCAGAGAAACAGCCTGGTGTCCAGGCTTCCCTCTCAGCCGGGGGAGAAAAGTCACGTTATATCTCAGCTTTACAGAACCTAGCCGTCCTGCCAGCAGCCTTTTCAGATGCCATGTGTATGAAGGTTATTCCTTAAAGCATCTTTTCAACTGTTTTACTTGAAAAGGCAACAACAAATAAATATATGGTAGCTAAAAGTGAGAAATTAGCAGCTTAAAGCTAGACCACTGCAGGTGAAGGTTACGTATTTAGACTAATCATCTCCCTGTCCCCACTTGTCACTCCCTCATCCTCAGAACCCGGATATTTTCAATATGAAAAAGGGAGATGGAAGATAAGTTTCGGCTGAGTTCAAATAGAGAAACTGCAGGACTGGAAGATGAAAAGAAAAGCAACCACCCATGAGAACGTCTGGCTTTTATTTTTGACCCTGGAAAATATTTGCTGACCTCAACTTTGCTTCCTTCCAAACATAATTTCTCCGTGTTTGCCTCCAGTGGTGACATGTCATAAATTGCTTTCCTGACCCTGGTTGTTATGCCCCAGTAATACCGAGCTTGCAACACCTGCCCGGCCGTCTGGAGCGGGTTAGGAGCCCTCAGAATCAGAAGCCATTTTGTTGGGGGGAAAAAAAACCAAACAACCCATCACACACACACGGGTTTTGTAACATGGTGGGAGCTCAGAAGTCAAAAATACATGGGGCCCAATTCCTTTGTACTCCTTTGCCTGCTGAGCTCCATGGCATGAGGCAGACCACCGTGCTAAAACTCACGGGAAACCAGTGCTGTTTGTTTAGGAAACTTTGCATACTGAGGGATCCTTCCTTCTGGACAAGGATTATTTTTAAGCCTCAGCCACGTCTGGATGATTCTGAAATAACTCAAAAATGGAACGAAGGTAACTGCAAAACAACGGGGTGCATCTCATCATTGCTTAAAATGAGGTATATTTGGAAGGCCTAATTCCCTCCAGCATCTGGGAAAAGGAAAGTTTTGGAAACAACCTCCTAAGAAATAATCTCCTGATCTGCAATTTCTAATTTGTGACGCCAAAACACAGAGGGGCTACGTCCAGAGTCCGGGGTCAGCCCCCACACTATGAAAGGGGAGAAAAATGAAGATCAAGTCCACGCCTGATTTGGGATCCCCACCTTCTTCCCTTCTAATTTCCAAGCATGCGCTGAGGCCTGTATTGGTCTGTGCTGCGCCTGGTTCGAGTGCAGTAATGCACTACACTACAATTTTAAATAAAGCTGTTTTACTTTGTCACCCTGAGATACAGCGAAAAGAAACTCCAGGGAGAGTAATCCCATTCCTGAAGCTGCGACTTCACCTTCTGTCACAGATCTTGTTCCATGAGAAAACAAATTCATACATGGGAATATTTTTTAATAAACCGGCCACTTTTCTCCCAGGAAAAATGCAACTTTCCAATGCAAACACAGACTCCGTCATGAATTCACTTACTGGAGCCATATATGTGCTCTAAGAGCTGGATGACTCAAGTGGGACAGGAGGTATCTCTAGCAGCACTTGTTACCTACAATCAGAAAGAAAAAAAAAAAAGCACGTGCTTCCACTGTCTGTCCCCACAGTGCTCAGAGTTAGGTGAAAGATCTTGTATTTAAGTCTTCCCAGTAAAAGGTGATGTGCAACACCCACAGACGTGAGGGGGCTAATTCTACCAGAGATGGGCAGTCTGAATTCACAAGGAAATTAATTACTTCATTAAATAAATCAGATGCCACACTAATTTCATCACAAAGGCACAGTTCTCATATTAGGTTTTCCCTATAAGAGAAAGTTACAGTAGGTTAATTAACTACAGGCATGGCTATAAACAGATGTGCTTAAACTAGCACAAATCTGCATGTGGACATGGACTGCCATTTAGTTTAGCTCAAGATAAAGTTTAGGTAAACTCAAGTGAGAAATCCAAACACAGATTGTACCAATTTAATTAAATCACTAAAAATAAAATCAGTTTCACATGGTCATCTGGTACCATTTTCTTGCACAGACAAGGTGTTTCTTCCATCTGTGCAGCTCCATCAATACTTAGCAAATCTTGCAGGGAGATGCAGAAGACAGACTTTCTGGATAAGAATAACAAGATCACCTGTACTGTCGAACAACGTAGTTTTATTTCTAGGTGCTCAAGCTGAATAAGGTTTGGAGCTTTTATATGAGCAGTGACAACTATCATCCTGCCCAGACATAACTGTATGATGATACTGTCATGTAAAATGCACGTCATACTGCAGAGGGTTAAGATGTCTGCCCAGTGACACCCCCCGCTACTGACCGCCCTGCTTTGCAGCGCTACGTTCAGCCCCGCAAGCTGCATGTCTGCGGGAAGGCAACAGCTTGGGCCGAACCCGCTGAAGTGAGGCAAGCTTATTCAAGCAGACACCCAGGGCAGTCGCCAGCAGCATACAGCATCCTCCACGGGCGAGCTTTGCTGAACTGCTGTTCTGATCCCACCCGTTTTCTCCCCTCCAAGACGAGCTGTACCATTAGGTTTAACTTGCAAAAAGGTAACTTGATTTTGATTCAAGAGTCGCTAATAGGCACTTACTTCTCTCACGCTTTGCTGCCTGTTGACACCCCAGGACAGCCATGTACTCCTTTCAACTTTGCTGCAAACACTTATTATTGTTCCTTCTCCCTCCCTACATCTCTGACGTGTAGATAACAATATTGATTTAAATGCAACCGAAGCGAGCCTGCCGTACAATGAACATTTTGTCCACATTGTGCCATACTATGGCAAGGGCTGCCTCTTTCCCAGTGATGGAGGCCCATTAAAGGGACATGATTTATGAGTTCAGGAGGAAAAACAAGTTTGCGCTTCAATTACAGAGTTGTGCAGGAGAGCAGAAACTTGGGTCCCCACGTGGAGCTGCTCAGATATTCTGCCAAAGGTGGAACAGGGAGGGAGAGAGAGGAGAGGAGGGTACAGGAGATGGTTATGAGGGCTGAACCCAACCGATCCTTGCCTGCTGCCACCTCACAGACGTTTCACAGCGGTAGGACAGTAGATCTCCACCGTCCTGACCATACCCTGTGGTCTGTCCTGGGGGCAAAGACGCAGGGGGCACAGAATGGTCTATAACATCGCTCGGGAGGATAAGCTGCACTGCAAACTATTTTATTTAAAAATTATCCACTGCCGAAGAAATCCAAGAAAGACATAATAAACCAAACAGCAGTAGCCACGGGTTACCACAGCTTATACAACAGCATCAATCACACCGGAGAGCTGGCTGCAAAGGGAGCAGAAATTAATAAATGCTGCTCTTGTTGCCATGCCAACTATTTACAACAATGAAGAATGAATAAGGAAGTAAATAAAACCAGGAGGGGGGGGGGCTATGGAAATACAGACAAAACAGCAGGACAAGTCACAGGGAAGTGACTCTTTGTGTTCCAGGTTTTCACAAGTAACTTACAATATGAAGTGGGGAAGCAATAACAAAAAGTACGCTATAAAGCATCAAAGTACCCCTTTTTTTGTAGGATTTTCCTCTTTTTTCAAAAGTTTTTCACGTCAGATTTTCTCTGCATCTTTGTTCTGCTCTCTCTCCTCTGAAAACCAGCAGCCGCCTCACAAGCTTGTTTTTAATAGAGGCCACAAAAACACTCTCCGACTAATTGCAAAGGGCCTTGATAACACAATTCACCAACGCAAGGCAAAATACGCCTTTATTTAGGTAACAAGCCCGAAGCCCTGGCCA
>NW_008825109.1:19894088-19898432 GCF_000699105.1 Pygoscelis adeliae
GGTTCAGGCAGGTTAGCGGGAGCCGGGGAACGGTTTGGGTTTGGGAGGCAGGTTGGGGATCCTTTCAATTCTCCCAACTATAGTTTTTCCTTATTGTATATGTTGGCTTGTAAAGACGAGGTAACTAGTCCCACCCTTGGCGCAGCCAGGACAGGACCCCCGCCTCAGAAAGGCAAGGTGTTAGGAGAAGTGTAAGGCGTTAGGAGAGGTGTAAGGTGTTAGGAGAGAGGGTGTAGGCAGCAACGCTGCCCGCCTTAGCCCCAGCACTCTGCACCAGGCAGCCCTACGCACGGAGCAGCCCCGCAGCCCCACCATG
This sequence comes from Pygoscelis adeliae, assembly GCF_000699105.1. NCBI lineage: Eukaryota > Metazoa > Chordata > Aves > Sphenisciformes > Spheniscidae > Pygoscelis > Pygoscelis adeliae. The sequence goes on from NW_008825109.1 coordinate 19,894,405, forward strand.
CGCAGCAGCACCTCGGGGGCCGCCGGCCCGCTCATGGCTCCCAGGCGTCTCCTCTCGGGATGGCGGAGTTGCCTGCTTCTGAAACAAAACCCGTCCCTCTCCCCTCGGTCCGTGCCAGAGGGGTAATGGAGAGGGATGCTGGGGGCCAAGGGGCATTCCAGTCTTCAACTCGGGCAGATAACGAAGAGCGAACCCCCCCCAAGCCCCTGTTCAAACCCGAGCCAGCAAAAATTAAGCTCCAAGTTAGGATTTGAAGGTACATTCCCAGCAGGTCCAGTTTATTGGGATTCCTACATCCCTGCTGTTTACCTCTTCAACGTAATCTAGACCCATGACACCGCCCTCCATCCCCCTCGGTGCCCCACCGGTTTCCGTCCCCTCACATCAAGGCGCAGTCACCAAGAGAGACACGAGGTACAGTAACAGATCTTAGGCAGGGAGGAGGAATCAAGAAGCTCCGGGAGGCCTGGGGAATGCCCCTACCTTGCTAATTTGGGCCATGGTAGTCTACAATGCGCCAGTGCCACGTTAGGAAAAAAACAGTGCAGCCCTGAAAGGCTTTAGCACCCAGGCGAGAAAAGGGCATCGAGAGCAACAGGCAGCTATTTGCAGTACATGCTGTCCTGACCAGTTGCGGATATGGCAGCTCCCGCGGTTTTCAACTTCTACAACAGAAAAGGCTGAAGCAAGCAAGACTAGTCACGCTTTCACACACGCACTCAGTTTCTGCTAGGTGTTTGCCTGCTACATACAAACTCTTTTACGTGACTGTCCCTATTTTAAAGATGGAGAGATGAAGGACGCAAAGTGAAGCACCTTGTCCCAAAGTCCAGTTTGTCCCCAACAGCACCACTAACTCGTTCACAAGTTCCAGCCCTGAGATGAAACCTGTTGGTCTGCCCAACAACATGCTGCTCCTGGGCCATCCTCAAACGCCTCTGCAAGCCTGAGCCTCTATACAATGGGATTAAAGGTTTTTTTTTTTAAAGAGGGACATTAAGAGCTCAGGACATGGGAATATTTGCATCGGAGTATTTGCTTTCCCACTGTAAATGCTGATTTACAGCTGCAGTAAACCAGGATCACTCTAATGATCTCAATTAGCTGAGATAAGTTTTAGTGGCAGCTGTGCATTTCCTCCAGCTCAGGTAAACCGAGAACTGAGGAGACCGAGACGGCTCTGCCGATGGCCTTCAGCTCCTTGGCTTACTCTTTTCAATGGTGCCTTTAGGCTATAAAATGGAGCGCTGGCTTTGAAGGCAAATAGCCAGTGTCTTACTCCTGACCCTACCATTAACTTCATGTAGTGCCACAGAAATTACTTAACTTTTCTATATCTCAGCTCCAGTCAATGGCAATAACACTAAAGCCTGTTGAGATCATCAAGAGTACGGTGTTATTACTGTAACTTGGCTGGGATGCTCAGAATCCATTTTGGGGTTTCAGCATCAAATTAATCAGCGCAAACTGGATTCTGCAACTGCAGGAAGAATTTTGATATGAGGATTCAATAGGTACAATGTTGCTTGGATTTACAGCCTGTGCTTTCACATTTTTATCCAGGTACCTTAAACCCAGGCCATTATAGCCTATGCCTAATAACGGCTGTAAAATAACAACCCTACAGCATGCAGTAAACTTCAGAAGTGGTAGACATACAAAGTGTCCAAACATCACTATGAGTCTGAATTCCGGGTGCTGGAGGGTCAATGCTTCTGCATCAAGTGGAGGAAGGAACAACAGCTTAGTAAAGGTTTTATTTCTGGCCAGTCCTGTTCAGTGATAGAGAAAAATGTGGCTTGGAAGTGAGTAAATAGAGTCACATGGGGACAACTTTACAACAGCCTGTAAAATCAGTGAAGAAATTTATTTTATTACTGCAGCCAGCTACTCCTATGCTTTTCTCAACTTTCAGTCTTTTAATGTCTTCATAAGAACAACTGGCACAAGCCACGTAAAACACTAAAATAGTAGGCAGAGGTGGGAAAAAAATGGATTTACTTGCTGATCTCTATTTAAGCTTTTATGGTCTGTATCCTAAAATGAACTGCTGATTCAACTCTAAGGTTGGGGCTATTAAGCTTAAAATACTGGGAGGTGTTCTGAGTCTGGGAGCTGCTGATCGCTGCCTGCCCTTACAAGTCACTGAGCATCTCTTGTGACCAGCTGGCGCTTCGCCTATAGCAAAAATCATGATTTGTATTAAGGATGATACTGCCCAAGTGCATAAACCTCGGTGCCTGGGAGAGGAGACCGGACATCCTTGAGCTGGACCAGTGTCTCTGGCTCTGTGGGTCTGGTCAAGGATTCCCCGCTGCCCTGGAGCACCCAGCCCAGAGGGGAAAGCAGGGAGAAGAGGGGACTTGGCGCTGTTTAAGCCCTCAGTAGATTTTAAAACAGCCTTGGGCTTCCCCAAGACACCAGTGCTTCTGCAGTAACCCTTAGGGGTTACTGCTCTGCCAGGGATCTGTCTCTGAGGGCGCTTCCTCCCCTTGTGCTGTGGTTGAAGTGACAAAGGTTTGTTTATTCGTATTCCAGTAAGAGAGGAAAGTCCCTCACAACCTACACAACTTTTCAGAGTACAATGCATGACTCCTCTTTAGATCAGGTGCACCTTTGGCTCGGATGAACAGTCCTTTTGTTATCTCGCCTAGGTTGGGACCTCAGTAAGTACAGCCATAACACAGCTCATTGTTCTCAGTCTTTTTCTTTCTATGCTATCCTTTTTCTTAACTCAAATCCCATTAAGCCTAGAGTGTTTTTAGTATTTTTAGCTGTGACTTTCAAAAGGCTGCCAAAAAATAGCTGCAAAGTATATAGCAGTGTGATTAATGCTCTCGGCATTTTTTCATGATTCGGCTCAGTGTTAGAGAAACCTAAATGTGGAAGCATGACAAAATCACCAGCAACTATTTCGTTGGGGGTTTTCATTCAAAGTTTTGCTACCCCAATGGTCTCTGTAACTTTCCTCCCCAGCTACATAACTGCAGCACTAAAATTACTGGGAGCACCAGGGGAAGAACATGGTGTTTGTAGATGCCATTTACTTCCCACTCTCTTGTCGCAAAAATATTATATTGAGAACAAACTGCCTCTCAGTTTTGTTTACTGGGCGTTAAAATTTTAGTTTACAGCATGCCAGAATAAAGAAACAGATAAAAATCCCCTGTCCATTAGTGCAAATGCTCCACCAGCAAGCCATAAACATAAACGCAGACTCCAAAGGAGAAAAAAAACCCGATAAATCTGTGTATGAGCAGGATCCTACTCGCATCTGCAGGAACTGTGAATCTAGGGATGAATAGGTGCAGAAGAGCAACGTGTCTCTTTAGACACATCCCTTGCAAGCCTGCTGTATGTCTTACTTGGTTAGAGAAGGAAAGCCATGTAACAGCCAAAATCCAGCAAGTATAATTCAGTGCAGGTCAACTGAAGCTACATGGAGCTCATCCAGTTTAAACCAGCTAAGAACCTGGCCCTATTTTATTTGGCATTGTGGACCTCAATTTTTACTGATGAAAAGCTGAGCTGTTTTAATGGAAAACTGAGGCTCTGTGTCCTTTCCACTGTAAGGTATAAATCTGTATTGGTTGGCAGTGAGAACTATGAAAGATTTTTGATACTATCTTGCTCAGCACTGCTAGCATTGTAAGATTTTTTTTTTTAATTTAATAACAGTTTTAAAAGAGAAATTGGCTCGCGTTTCAGAGAACCTTCTGAGAGGCTTACAAATCACGTGGCCCAAGTCATGGGAAAGATGTTACTAATTGCTTACAGCAAAGCCAACAGTTTTCATAGGGCCACATTCATCCCGGCTACCAGCGGCAGAGTGGGATGGCAAAGTGCATGCAGCCACCCACGGCTCGAGCGGCAGGAGGGCTTTGAGTCTGCACCTAGTTACTGGGGCAAGGTCCAGACTCATGTCTGTAGTGAGCAGAGCTGGTTACTAGAAGGGAGGTTTCCCTGAAGAAATGGAGGACCGCAGGCACCCGTAGAGATGAATCACCCCATCCTACAATAGGTGAGGA
>NW_008825109.1:19898444-19903193 GCF_000699105.1 Pygoscelis adeliae
GAGGTGCCTCATCTTCTTCCACTGACTACGTAAGGAACGGAGACAACGTGGCCAGAGAGTCCCGCTTCAAAATGAGGTAAGCGGAGTCTGATCCCAAACCAGACTCCTCTGAGACCCCGGTGGGTTTTAAGGCTTATTTCATTCCAGTGGCCAGAAAGCCAAGTAACCATGCAAAACCTGGCGGGCAGAAGGAAAATCCTTATGGAAAACAGACCTACAAGCCTGAGACCTCCAACCATATGTCAAGACTGGTAATTCTTCAGTATTAGTAGAGGAAACAGGTGGGAGTTTACAAGTGCATGAGATAAAACAGCATTGATTGTATACTGATACGTACTGCTCTGGTTGCAATACATATATTTGCGGCCATACGTGTTTAGGTTGAGGGCAGCGCTACAACAGAAGGAACCATCACAGAAAAGGAATTGCTATGCAGCTGCTCTTACCTCCACTGTCGCTCCAGGTTTGCTGTGCTGAACTGAGGATTTAGGCTAGACATATGGTGCCTGTGGCAAAAAGCATCCTGAGAAATCCATTCTCCGGCTTCCAAGACATGCAGCAACCCAGCTTACAGCAGAAGACAACATGAAGTAGGTGGTGACTTCTCAAAGGCAGGCAATTAGCAAAGGTTTACCATTTTCAGACAGAAAAGTGCTGTGATGGTTAAGCGACACTGCCTGATATCCCGTCCACGCACTGTCCCACCCCTGCCCTCTGGATGCTCTGCACGCTCCCTTCACATCAAAAAGGAAGCCATCAGAAACACGTTTGCTGCTAAATGGCTTTAAAAATGCACTATGTTGTAAGAGGAAATAATACAGTCTCTCCTGTTGGGAACACATCCTGGCATGCCTTTAAAAACAAGCAAACAATAAATCTTCTTTCATACAGAGGTTTCTTTGAAATATTAGTGAGTTTGCTGCCCTCTTGCAGTCCAAATCACGTTTTAAAACTGGATTTCTCTTTGTTTCTGACAGGGTGTTGTGGTTTAACCCGGCAGGCAGCCGAACACCACACAGCCCTTCACTCGCTCCCCCCGCTCCCCAGTGGGATGGGGGAGACAATCAGGGCGGGGGGGGAAGTAAAATTTGTGGGTTGAGATAAAGACAGTTTAATAGGACAGAAAAGGAAGGGAAAATAATAATAATAATAATGATAAAAGAATATACAAAATCAGTGATGCACAATGCAATTGCTCACCACCCGCCGACCAATGCCCAGCCAGTTCCCGAGCAGCGGTCACCGGCCCCGGCCAACTCCCCTCAGTTTCTATACTGTCCCATGGTATGGAATATCCCTTTGGCCAGTTGGGGTCAGCTGTCCTGGCTGTGCCCCCTCCCAGCTTCTCGCTGGCAGGGCGTGAGAAGCTGAAAAGTCCTTGACTAGTGTAAGCACTGCTTAGCAACAACTAAAACATCCGTGTGTTAGCAACATTTTTCTCATCCTAAATCCAAAACACAGCACCCTACCAGCTACTAGGAAGGAAATTAACTCTATCCCAGCCGAAACCAGGACACAGGGTGTCCTAAGTAAAGGCTACACTGCAGCGTGGTACCACTCAAGGAAAGATAACACAGAGGCGAAGCTGTTTGCAAGATACAAAAAAAGGAGTAGATGTTTCTCCACGTGATGAGAATATCTGCAGTTACATTAGCCTGCAAGGGAAGAAGCTCCAGTGAATAAAAGTGAAGGACGGAGTTACCTACAGTGGCCCAACCTTCCCCACAGATGCTGTTTTACCACCAGCACTGCACAGCCTGTTGCATTTCTCTGCGGGAAAGCTCGGCCAGGGCAGGGTACCCGCATCCCAGAGAGCCCGGCCTTTCCACCCCACCCTCCTACCTGTGAGATAAGCAGAGGCTGAGCTTGTTCATGGATCTGTCATGTAAAATAGGAAAACTAAGCAGAAGTGCTGCTTAGTAATATGGAACTGCGCTCTGCTCCAGCACAAGACTTGGCACACAAACATTTCGGGTCCACAAAACCCCTTGTCACAATCAGCACTGCACATGGGCAGCTCTGGAATTTCCTTTTTTGCCTCCTATAACATGCATATGTAACATAACCTATTTCAGAATAAATATACTGCAGGCAAAGTTCAAAATTTCAGCTATGTCTGTGCATCGTCCCCAGGATGAACTCGTACAACATCCTAAGGACTAACTTCCCCAGAAATGGGCACAGACTTCGTATGTTGGGAAAGCTGATACTTTCAAGATGGGTTCTTTACCAGTATACGTGCTTCCATCTAGCCTCTCACTTCGGCCATTTTTATGGATTGTGCTGGGCTTTGTGTCAGAGCCTTACTGACATACTCATTTTGAATTAAATGTCCACATTTTCCCAGTAGATTTTAAGTACTGTAAGTAGACGTCTGTCTTGAGGGAAGTCCCACTGAACTGCCAGACATCAGTGCAAGAACTGCTACTCAAAACAAATGGGTTTCAAAACTGCTTATAACCAGAATTTTGAGGAACAAAATGCATTTGGTATTTAGTGCCTTGATAAGCAGTCAGAGCAGAAAAGAGAATTCTTAAGAATAATTCTTTAAAAAGGAAAAAGGAACATTAGTTTGAAGATTATTTCTCATTACGAAAAATCAGGAGAACTTTTGTCCCTGTGCCCTTACAACAGAACAGGTATCCCTTCCCTTCCTCCCTTGCTCCCTCCACCAAACCAAGCAAGGCTGAAACGCTCACCTGTGTGTATTCCCGTCTCAAAAGGGTGCAATGGGGTTTTAAACCACTAATGTACACACAGCTTTTGTCTTGCAAAAAAAGGTATCAAAATAAGCTGTTTACTTAACATGCATGGAATAACACAGGACTCTGCCAGAATTTTAGATTATTAAAATGTTAAAAAAATGCCTAAATGCATTATGCTGATATTTGCTTAGAGAAAGTATTGCTTTTGCTGTATTTGCCTTGAGGGACTACTGCACAAAATGAGTTTTCTTACAGGAATGAGATTGCAAAAATAGCATTTTCTAAGGAAACAGGAAATATTTGCTGCATGTTCTTTAGAAGTGCAAATTAAGCTGCTACAACGAGGGATAACACATTTAAGGCGTATAAAAAATGTCACGTGGATTTGTGCTTAATCACAATTAAACAAGTCCTTTTTAATCGTCAAGAGCCAGCCCTTGTGATGAACTCCCACACCATTTATCTTTATCCCTTTGTTCAGTTCGTGTTCTAAGAAGGAAACATTTGCAAAAATGCAAGTATCCTATGAATGGCATTTGAATGGCAAGAGAGATTATATCATTCAAATAAATTTCTTTCTAGAAATTATCAACTAATTGTCACCTATATTACTATTATTATTATTATTGTTAATACAATGTTGAAGTAGAAAAATCGGGAAGGGACATTGTCCTGGTTGGCTTTAAAGTCCAAACTGCAAGAAGCTGCTGATAGTTTTTCATGCCTTCTAAAGCCTTATGATGACGTATTCATGGTAGCTGTGTGCTTCAGTAGAGCCACTCCAAATAGCCAAAGACCATGAACAGGGTCATAAAAATAATGAAAATATTTTTTAAAATATTTTTAAAAAAGTAAAGATTATGTACGCAATTGATTTGCTTTCTGGTTTTTGCTCTTTTAGGGTGTATTTGGAACTATTTTAAGATTTTTCCATGCAACCAAAAGGCTAGAAACAGCCTTTCCTTAAAGAAAGAGCAAATATAAACTGACCTTTCATGTCATTATTCACCACTACCACGCCCAGAGGTAGGGATTTAGGGGAAACCATTAATTATTACACGATTCATGATAAATTTGCCAATTCTGGTGCATCTTAGGTCAATGTCTCCCCTGTGCAACATATTATCATGATGAAACAGAGAGGCTAAACAGCAGCTTTCTACAGCACGTGTGCTCGGTGGCGTCCTCCTCTCCCCCAGACCTCAGCCCTGCTTCCACAGCTGCACGCGCGTGGCCGACCTCAGCGCCGCAGCCGTCTCACTGATGCCACGGGGCTAAAATCAAGGCTGCAAATGATCATTTGCAAGGTCAGGGTCTTGCTGTCCCAGGAAGGCACTTTAATTACATGTAATTACTGTTAGCAATGTACAACCACTCTAATCCATCTGCTACAGGTCAGCTGTCAACTGGGGTGTGATCCGACTCCCAAAATCACAGTGAACTGAAAACAGCTTTTTTTAGAGATGCAAAGACAGTGACCGTGACAGATGCTGAGTGGAATGGCCCTGGCTGGATACACGACATTAACCTGCAGAACGAAAAGGGGCAGAACGAAAAGCTGATGCTAATTCAATACCAGTCACATCAGCGGTGCCAATAAATAAGTCCCCGAACTGGATTTTAAGCCGTTATTCCTTTCTGGGGGCTGTCTGCTTATAGAATTGGAAGCTTTTCAGCATTTCGTACAGGCTCCAAGAACATATCGCTTTACTTACTGAACATTATGGAAAAGGCCACCCAGTAGGAGTTTTACATCATCTCTGGCACAGCAGCAATATTCAGTGTTTGGGGAGGAAAAGAGCAAAAAGAGCCCCGTTGCACTTCTGATAATTTTACAAAGCAGTTTGATTCTTTGGGGACGCCCGTACAAGCCTGCGGCTTTTTGCTTTTTCCTTCTGAGAGTCTGGGAATTACAGGGTGGTTTATAAATCAAGATTGTCGCAGCAAGTCGAGGGCTCTGAAGCCGCGCAGGCGAGGAGGAGCCCAGGCTCCTGCCGGAGAAGGGCTGGCGTGCAGCACCCCGGGTGCTGCGGGCACGGGGCCT
>NW_008825109.1:19903230-19904092 GCF_000699105.1 Pygoscelis adeliae
AAGCCAGCCGCGAGGTGGGAGCAAGGATGGGGCCGCACGCAGCAAACGTGCAGGACGCAGGCTGGCCGTAGGCAGCACGAACCAAGCATGCTCCTCGCGCGAGGGAGCTGGACTGCGGGGCAAGGGCTGGCGTATAGCGTGCCACAGCTACCGGCCACGGATCAGTGGTTTCTCCACCAACGGGACATGTTTGCACAGCTGGAAAACCCTGCTGCTGCAAGTGAAGGCATGGCAGGGATGTAACTGTGCCAGGCCAGGCTGCCCCACTGCTTTTATTAGCTCATTTGAATCAAATTGCTGTGTACAACTGGATTAGACAGTTGTTCTTCAAAGGTTACACCCTACACACTATTAAGATTCATGTGTTTTTCAGATGAAGTCATCTGAGTGATTGCTTTCCCAGCTGCTCCCATGATGTACGGGCTGCTGACAGTTTCATTTTCCACTACTTCCCTCCAGTTTGCAAACTCACTGCCTACTTGATCACCGAAGGATAACAAGTGCTTCCAAAGAATTCGAACTGCTAATACGCGGTGTGTAACAAAGCTGCTGGGCTACAGGATCTGAGTCCTCATCAGTTGATGAATAACTTTGGTTGCCTGCCACAAGCAAAACAAAGGCATGAAAAAAGAAGTGCTTAGGTTTATCTCTGCCGGTCTTCCGCACTGTTTTTTAATCAGGATAGCTGATCCTCTGCTCCACAACTTCATCACATCACACCATTGCACTGTCATACTAGGTGTAATTAAAATAATTAAGACAACTCTAATGCGATTATTAACAAAGCAGGATAGGAAGCATCGTATCATTCTTCCTGAGAATTAAAACCAACTAAACAAGGAGCCGGTGTCAGAGCAGCAGC
>NW_008825109.1:19904424-19920366 GCF_000699105.1 Pygoscelis adeliae
GCCAGGCAGAGCCAGGCCCCAGCCGCCGCTGGGGACCCCACGGCACGCACCCCTGGAGAAGGGCAGCTGAGGGAAAACGAGCTATACAACTATTAATTAATAATTAATGGCATAGACAACTATTATTCCACCTCCCCAAGAAACAGGCCATGCAGTCTCACTGAACGTAGGTTCCTCCAGAGGGCAGCCAAGCTGCAGAGCCTGGACATGGACAGCTTCTCCCAGAGACTTCAGTTCCCTCCGGGGGCCAGTTATGAGAAGTAAAACGAAAAGGATTAGCACCCAGGTGAAACTCGGGCAGGCAAAGCAATGCTCAGACACCAGAGGCTGCTTTAGTCTTTTTCCCAAATGGGAGCATGCCAAAAGCAAAGAGATTTTAGCAATTCCTCCCTACTTGCAGTAGGGAGCAGCTGAGGTCAGCGCTGAGGTCACTGTGTCCAAGCACTTCCTTGAAACACAGAGAATTAAAAACTAGCTATTTTTTAAAATAAAGAATGAGACTGCCTTGTATTCATTTGACAGAATGAATTGGTGTGTTTGAAAAGCACCAAATACTAGCATTGTTTTAACATCTATCCACCTAAACCCTCCATTTCAGAGATGGCAGAAGCAGGCGGAAACCACAGAGTTCAGCAAAATTGCATGAATTTTATGCCAGGTTTTAATTTGGCACGGTAATCCTAAAATTACATTATCATACCTGTTAAGGCAAGCAGGCACCATATAAATTATACAGTTATATGCCCTCTTAAGCTGAAAGCATTTTTCATTTTAGACAAGTACAACAAATGCTGCCAAACTCAAGGAACAATATCACTTAACAGTTTCAGAAATTGTTAACCTATGAAAATGCAAACGATGATTAGAAAAAAGACCTTTCCCTCCGATAAGGTTGATAGACAGTTTAATCCCCAGATTCCCACTGTGAATTTTCCTTTTTTTTTTTTTTTGCTTTATTTGCTTCAATTCTGAAACTACATGAAAAACAAGAAGGGAAAGAAAAAGACATATCAATGATAGTTAATCATATGCAGTGAAAAGGTTATGCAGCCAACACAAATTCAAGGGAACAGCAATTGTACAAGGACAGAACCATTTTACTGTGATTTATCATGCAGCGGAGAGCTTTCTTTGGTTTTGACACCTGAGCCTCAGCGCATAAATGGATTCTTTGACGGTGGCACTTTTTGTTAGAAAGTCATTCTTTAGCCTGCATCAGCCAGGGCACTCGTGGCGCACAGCTCACCCGCCAAACGAGGGGATAAAACTTACCATTTATACTAACAACGCAACTGCTGCAAAACCATCGCTCTGCTTCTGCAACAAAACTCTCTCCAGCACTCCCATCATCCCAGTCCAGCACAATCCAAGGCAGCCCAGTCCCGGGTCATGTGGGTGCTACACCGGCATCCCCAGGATGTCTTGGGGCAGCATCGCTAGCGGCCGCTTCTCTGCTTTTTTATGTTTTTCTCAGGACAGAAGGCAGGGAAGACAGCGGGAGCGTTACCATCAACCCAAAAGGCCTAAGCCAGATCCACAAATTCATCCAGGTGCCTACATTTGCACCGATTTCACGTGGGACTTGGATGACTAAATAAATACCGCCGTGGGTAGAGGTGTTAGAGCTCTATTGCCATGTGTTGCACACAAACAAATCCCTTCAACTGCAGCAGGCGTCAGCTTCCCACAGCCAGTACAGGATAAGAAAGCTTCCTACATCTGCTGTCTGTCAAACAGGCCAGATCAGATGGCAGAGGTCTAGAACTTTGCATGCTCTTTTGTGGCTGGGTAGCATTTATCCTTTGCAGTTTTTACAGGGACACACAATTCTCTTGGATTCCACAGTTATCACCTAGGATGGAGACACTTTCTTAGCTTTCCTCAGACAACCTCTCTCTCTGCATCATTAAGCCCCCAGCCTACTGTTTATTTCCATTTCCAAGCTTTTCTTATGATTGTTTTTCAGTTACAGCTCCACGCTGGTTTCCTTTTCTTTTGCTCCCTTTTGAAGAGGAACAGTTGTCTGCACAGGGGAAGTTCTGTGTCTGCCAATGCTGCTATTTTCCTTTGATGAAAAGACAGGTTTGATCTGGGTTTGTGTCTGGCTTGGCTATCTGCTTGTTCACAGCGGATTCAGAAACACACCAAAAGTTTGCAGCCTGCTGCCTTTCCTTGGTTGGGAAGAGCAGAAAGATGGAAGGGTAGGTTGCATCTGATTTTTCCTGAAAACTTTCAGACTGTATCTCCACAAAGGGCTCTTTACACGTGTTTCTCCACAGAAAGCTGAGGCCAGCAAGTGGTGGTGTGAAGGCAGCCTTCTCTGGAGAGTTGTGTGTAATTTTATGGTAACCCCTGGCATAAGGAAAATGAGCCATCGTGCGCAGTATCAGCAAAGGAATTACAGTGATGAAGGCAGCCTTGGTGTTGGGGGTGAGTTACATGACTGGGATGGGTCCACAGGACATTGTGCTGGGGAAGGAGTTCAGTCCCCTTCCTCTCCCATGAAGTCTTCCAGCCTCCCTCCAGCTGACTTGCACAGCCCACAGCCTCTCTGAGGAGCGGGAGAGAAATCATGGGGTTGTGCTGGAAACGCCAGTGGGGGCAGTACCGAAACAGGGAAACGGGAGGCATGAGGTTGTGGTGGGAAGGATGGGGGAAGGGAGTCAGGGTACCTTCAAATTACAGAGCAGTCTAGGGTCACGTCACAGCCACCAACTGGGAAAGCAGTGCTGATAAACCTGGGCTTACTAGTGCTCATATATAAAACAAAACTTCATACATAGTCAAAGTGCTCCCCAGGTGTTACTCCTTAGCAGGCTGGTGAGGATGCAGAGCGCAGCCAGTTTGGGGTGATGCCTGTCTGCACCCAACAACATACCTGTCCCTGACAGGCAGTGAAAAGTGCTTACGTCCACCCGAAACTGCCAGGGGCACATCAAGGACAGACTGACTCTCCCCAGCTAGGACAGGGCCAGAACACACTTACTCTGATAAAGATGATGCTGGATGCTTGAATGGCTTTCTCTATACGTTTCCACTGGATTTCAGTAAGCTTAAGGGAAAAACTGAAAACCTCAAGCACTGATGAGCACCCCTAGCTGCACTCTAGGCTACCGACTTCAGCAGAGACTAACCTATTGCCAGCATGTGCCTTGACAGGTCACTTGTCAAAATCAGGAGCTATTCCAACGACGCGGAGCGTGGGAGATCTAGCTTGAATTCAGCACAATGCGATACACACCACTTACAATAAGGCAAAGTTTATCTCCGGGGATAAAGTTGCTAACTGGCAAGCAGGATAGAAAGGAGGCATGCTTAGGGCTGCCAGAACCACTCAGGATACACCCAAAACACTGACCCAACAGCTTTTATGCCATCCTCAGGACATGGACCTGCGAAGGCAGTACAGCCAGATGTGACGTGTGAGTCCATGCTGCTCTTGCCATGCCCAGGAAGCCCACTTCGAGACGCTGGCTAGCAGAGAACCGTATGAAGGAAATCAGAAAGCCCAGGTACAAGCCCACCAAACCCAGCCCGAAGTGCTGGTGCCTGGTCATGCAGCCCTCTCATCTCCTGGCAATCACTGATCTGGTGTATCTCATTTCAGCGCCTTCCCTCCCGGCCCAAAAAGGGGAAAGCTTGTTTGAGAAAGCATTTGCTCTAGGGGACCCTGCCTTTTGAATGGTTAAAAGGAAAAAAGCATTTCTTTCTGGAGTGAGAAAAGGGACAATATAAAAAAGACCGGTCCAGCACCTTTATAAGGAAATGGTATTGTGCTTTTTGATAATAAGCTGTGCGTTTCTGGGAAGTGGGTACAGCGGATTAAGTATATTTCTGATCAAGTTATTTTGAGGTGATAAGCCATGGTGCTCTCCTCAGAAGAGCTTATATTATTGGTACCTTTGCAGACTTTCACTCTCTGTGAGCTTGAAAAGAACAGTAAGTTCATGAATTAACTTTTAGGCAGCAAACACTCCAGCAAAAGGTTATAAATATTTTTTAGACAACAAATGAGGCTGTGCAATAAGCAAGCAAACTGCAAAGTGCATTTGGAAGTCAACCTAATGATGGATTTAGAGGCTTAAAGCAGCTCTTTTACTGTACTTGTTTGAATCTTTAATTACACTCTTCATCCCCAGCAATCAGATGTGATACTGAACTGGAGAGCTTTGTAAATCACATTATGCTGGGTTTGGTGTCTTTGAACAATCACATATTTAGCATATTTAAGGAAGACAAAGCGGTTGAAGTGCTGCTGAGCTTTGTCAAATTAAACATGGAATTCTTCAGGAAGTTTTTTAATTAGGTTTCAGGCCGACAGTATCATGGCAGTGCTTGGCTGGGTGTGCCTTTGGGCTTCATTTTTTTAGTGACTGACACTTCTATTTATAGAGGGGAGTTCTATTTATACAAGGGAGTTGCTTGGAAGGGAACATTTCTGAATATGTTTCAGTGTACACAGATTTGAGTCACAAAGGCTCTTAACATACAGTTCCTGGTAGTGGCCCCTTCCATTTTATCTCGAGATAAGAGTCTTTGCTCCACCTATGGCAAAGCAACTGCTGCCATTGCTGCACTCTGGGCTGTTCTCTCCTCTCACACGCCGGCGGTGTGAGCGAGAGCTTCTTCGTTGTCCCGCTGCAATTTAACCTTAACCGTAATCAAACCAAACCAGATTTTGCTTTCTGTTCTGTTCTTTTACTAAGGTGACATTTGAACAGGCAGTGCTGCTCGCTAATAGCAATGAGCTAGAAGCAAAACCAGCAGCTGACATGTACCATCTATTACCTTCACAGGAGAACAACCCTGGGTGGCTTGGAAGATTAGCGTTAGGGTACACGTTTCTGGTTTGACAGTGTGAAATGAGCCCCAGGCTGGTAATAGTCAAAAGTTAATGCTACTGGTGTTCAGTATCCTCTGTAAAACAGGATTGACAGTTGTAATCATTTGCTACGAGATATACTCGCTCCGTAATTGGTAATCTGAGCCCTGCGTCCCAAGCTTAAATGGGCGCATATTACTGCAGAAGTTGTGTTATTGGCTCCTGTTCTCCGGTCAAACTGAGCGTTTCACCCTCCAGGAATGTAGTTCTGTCATCTTTCAGAGACTTAATTCACAAAAAGTGAATATAGCAGGGAGAAAATATATATTAACTGAGGGTGCCTTAAGTGACAGAGAAAGGACTTCGGTGTTGATAAATGAGAGGGAATTAGAGGACACACTGATATTGTGGTAAAGACGCAGGACTGTGCACGTGCGTGCTGACCTGCGGTGTGGGGTGGCCACTTTTTTTTGCATCTTCTTGAAAATTGCTGTCTTTTGCAAAGGATCAATGCTCTGTGAGCTACTAGTCAGACTCCTGGGTATTGTGGAGCTGCCACAGGCGATCACTGAAATGGGCCTGTAGATTGCGCTCATGTTCAGATCGTTCGTGCTCATCCATAGCTAAATGACTGGAAAACAGCAGCAGCTCCCATTTTAGGCTGACCTGGGGAAAGCCAGCGAGAACTTCCCACGTGCATCTGGGATCCCTCCATGCTTCTTTAGTGAAGGTGAATCTAAATGCTTTTCACGTTTTGGAAGAAACCTGAATTTGAATTTCAGTCTTTCAAAGTACATATTCCTTTTAGGACTCTGGGTCACCCGTGCATCCTTGGATGAGACATTTAACTGTTCCAAGTCTTGTCCTCCCCATCGCTAAAAGGCAAGCATTGTCCACCCCGTGGGAATGCTGTGTGAAGTGCTGACAGTCAGAACTAAGGAAAAGACATCTTTTAGAAAACCTTTGGAGATGGTGCACATAAGAATATAATCAAACCCTGACATCTGCCCAGAGATTATTCAGGCATCTGCCATGCACAGAAATATCTGGCAGAATAAAATTCACCTAAGTCCATAAACCTGATCCCAATAGTAACTGACGCAACCAGTAACTCACCACTTCTACGCTGAAGAATCTACCACCACATCACATTAGAGATGGGGGAGAGCCTGGGCATACCTCTCCCCTCCAACCACACATGGTCGGATGCTGAGCCCCACCTGCCAAAAGGGCTTCCCCAGCTGCAGCATGGCCCCTGCCATGGAAAGGGTGGCCACCCTTGCCTGCCACTAGACAGACGGGATCCTCAGGCATGAACTAGACCCACGTTTTCAACAAGCACGGGAAAAAAAAGTCCACTGACATTTTGTCTTGGTCCTAGGTACAGGCACACATCTAAAAGGCAATGCTGCCCTCTGTTACGTCGTCAGCTACTCACTCACACATGGCTGTGTACACAGAACCAGCTACTCCCATCGCAGCTTGAGGCTTTGAATTAGCCTCAGTCAAATGAACATGGAATAAAGAAAGCCAAGCTGGCTCCTGCAAGAAGCTGAGCACCTTCAGTTCCTAATGAGCTGCAGAGACTTGGAGAAGGCGTTTTGCATCCAGTAAGGACAAAGTAATCTACTGTAAATTACTGTAATTAGTCCTTCAAGTCCCAACCTTCATCCACTGCTTTTTCACTATATAAATCAGGTATTAACATTTAAATAAAAATCAATATTTACCTTGTCATTTTGTATTAGTAGCATCCAACTCCATGGATTAAAACTAGATGAAACAGATTTTATTATCAGTTTAGAAGATAACATTTATTTCATCTTTATTTTGGTGTGTTATCTTATTGATGAGTTCAATATGGAAATTTCAAGGCAATCATGAGTCCAATGTAATCCTTCTGTATAAAACTGTATGAGAAATATGTTTTAAAATGAAAATGTACTAACAATGTATTATCCCCACATGCCCTGCTCATTTTTTAAAAGAAATTATAGAACTAACAGGAAATAAAGATTAGTCCTTATTCATATTAGGCCTGACTCCAACGCTGGTAATCAGATTGACTGTTAAATAGCTCCACAAATACTTTTCTTGGGTTCAGCGGAAGTACTTATGTGGGCAAATACTGCTGGGCCCTGGCAAAAGCGGGAGAATCTGGGCTTCTCTGATTCAAAGGTTTATTATTAACAAAGCCCTCCGTTGCTCAAACCCGACAAAATGGTTTCAACTGAACAGTCACACCACTAGTCGGAGAGAGGCACACGTGATAAAGGAGGAGAATGAAAAAGCTTTTTGACGTGTTGACACACAGCTGATAAGGAAAACAAAAACCCACTTGAAAAAAAAAAAACAGTTGAGTTTTAGTCGAAGTCAGAAGCAGCATCCGGTCTCTTTTCTTTCCTAACGTCAAGAAGATGTTTGCAACGATGCTGGAGATATTTCCAATTCTAGCCATCCTTGCAGGTAAGAACAACAAACTGATTGAAATAGCACTGGAATAAAGGAACTTGTTGAAATAAGAGAGCAGGTGAACCTGACTGGCAAACTAGGAGAACATTTCAGATTTATTTCAGGATGGAATGAAAATCATGGCTATAATGCTGTGCCATTTTGTGGAAATCAGCAAGCTGACCACTGACTGGTAAGAGTTTTTTGCTCAAGAACAGAATTTTAGCTTTGGTAAATTAATGCTTTGCTCTAAAGCCAGGAAGAGGCAAAAAGCTCTCACGTAGAGCATTAGGGTCTTTCAAGCGTTTCAAGGTTAAGTTTTCTCACATTCGGCTTTTGTATCCCCTTGTTAATAGCCCTGGGAAATGCTGCCTCGGTTCCACCCCCACCAAAAAATTTTTGGGGATGCTTAACTTTAAGCATGCAAATAATCCTTTGGATTTCCCCTGAAGTTAAGTGAGGACGTAATACTTTGTGGAATCTAGGATTTATATGGTATATTAAACATAATATTTTGTTCATGTTTCAAGGACTTTTCATTGTGCTAAGCTTTATTTTTAATATATACAGAAGCAGACATTTTAAGTCTAATGCTCCATGGAGATGAACAGCCTCTGTATCCACTAAAGAAAATGGAAGTTAGTTTCCACATTGTCTTTTCAAGATGGAATTATCTGGTTTGGATGCCAGAGAAATATTTTAAAGAGTTGCTCCTGATGTTTCAATGTTATCTCTCTCACACACACATAAACCCCACAGATTTTTGCCTTAGAAATGAAAAGTAATTCAATGTTGGTACCAATAATTTTCAAAACAATGTCCTCTAATTTTAAAGTTCGGGATTTAAGACTAGCAGTGTGTCCATACCGATGGGCGCCACTGACTGGGGGTTTCTGCAGTGGCTAGGAAAAGATCAGCAAACTTGGATTTATTTCATGAGCGTTAAAAACTGCATGGGGCTTCAGTGAAAGTGGGCGATTCCCAATCAACTGCAATGACTTTCTCTGTAGCAAGGAAGCGGTCTTACCGTAATATTGATGAGTAAAAGACATGGAACAACTATTTTTAACAAGTTATGGTCCTGTTCCCACTAGCTTTTTTCACTGAGTTACTTCTTACCCATGCACTTTTTTTCATTTAAACCAAAAGGCCTGTTTATATGAAATGGGATTACGAGTTTGAAACTGTAAACAGTGAACTCAATGCAAAGCCAAACTCCCATTAACTTCCGTGATGAGGGAACAGGCTCTGCAGGTCCAGTTCGCTCCATTTTCAGTCAAAAGCTCCATCTTACAATTAGCTTACAATGGCTTTAAACAGCCTCGGTGGACAATGGAAGTTTGATAGATTTTGGCTTTATATTTTCACTCAAGCACAGCCTATTTCAACTAGACGTATTTCTTCAAAATACACAGCTGAGTGGAAACTAGAATGCTTTGTGGAGTTGTTTCTGCTAAAATTAATTTCTTCTGGAAAAGCTTGTAACAGCCAGGCTCTGTGGCACTCCTGACTCCAAAGACAGAGAATGATAAAGGAAATATGTGGAGCAGATGACTGGAAAATGGATGTTTTCAGTAGAATGACATTGTGTTGAAAGACCATAGCTTTAATCCAGTGAAGAACAGAAAATAAATACAGGTAAACCGGGAAGTATTGTTGCGGCAAGAAACTGTCATCCTCTGGCCAACTCTAATTCTTAAAGCTGAGAACAGTGAACTGAGACATCTAAAATAAAATTACACGGCTTTTGTATTAGATCTCACTAAGGATTAAGCTACTGTGAACTCACAGGACAAGCAGGACTTGCAGCCAGCACTGCAACCCCTCTTTCCCCAAGGCAGGTTTGACACGTTTAGGTCAGTCTCCAGCCATTCCTGCGAGACTGTCTTCACATATAATGTTAAGTCTTGCTGTAGTTTAAACCCGCTAGTTCTCATCCTAGCCACCACCAGCATGGAAAGTAGATGATTCCCTTCTTCCTTGCAGTGAGCTTTTACTATCGAAGCCATCAAATAAGGAAAACAGATCCCGAAGAGTTCAGACTCTAGGTTCAGACAGGTTTGCGTATTGTAGCAACTGGCGAATTGGCAATATTTACATGGTTAAAAATGTCAAAATAGATTACATTTCTTTTTTAAACAATGTTTTCCCTCATAGGGCTGATAATTTGAGCAAAATACTCTTTTGGTATTATTGGAGGTTCTTCTTAAACTCTCAAAAGCAGCACCCAGACATAAGATGCACAGATATTTCATTGAGAAGAATATTTTGTATGTTTTGCCTCTGTCATTCATACGTGCAATAAGCCCACGTGAAAATTATTATGACATGAAGCTCTCACCTTGCCTGTTTTGCATAGAAAGCTCTGAAAGACTTATGTTTTCCATCACATTCAAAAGAAATCTATTCTCCTTCAGAATCTTTAGACAGTACCTTTAAAACTGAACTCAGTGATCTAGCAAAACCCTGAAATTCAGACTTATTTTTCTGACAGCTCTAGCTTTGTTGCCATATGTCACCATTGCTAGTAACTTATATGGAGGACAGAAACAGATAAATACGGTAAGATGGTGCTCGATTCCTTTCATTAATATGGCTGTGTAGCCAAGACTGATCAGAACATTATGGGAAGGGGCTCATAAGTTATGTTTGCTCCCTTTCTGCTTCGAGCACAACAGAAATGGTTGATGAAGTCATCACAGAATTTCTCACAACCCACATAATAAAAGCAGTTCCAAAACGCTTAGTTCGACGTTTCCAATGTAAAAGCATTGGAAACAAACAGCTTCTGCAGGTAAGTCCTAAGAAACCTAAACAGAAGCAAAGTAATCAGCGAAAGAAAAGCGGAGAAAGGCTGCTTTCCCCAGCCTGGGGGAACCCGACAGTGCCACTGAGCCCGAGTCAGAACGTAAGAATGTAAGAAGAGACAACACTGTAGGAGATGGTGATCCACGGTAAAGAAGATCAGACATCTAAAGGAATAACTGCAAAAAAAGAGGGCAAGAAGGGTGTAAAAGAGGGCTAGAGACAGCTGCAAATGAGAGTGCAAGGTGCAGGAGAGCACTGCGAGCGCAGAAGAAAGGTTCGGTTTAGCCACAGGCTCTTAGTGAGAAGACAAGTCTCTGCAAGTGAGAACAAGTACGTTTTTAGGAACTCTGCTTTTTCAGAATATTATTTGTTTTAAGGGCACAGGTATTCTGGGGGATTTATTCGCTTGTTAGCTTTTACCCACTCCCAGCTTGTTATCACTAAAATTTCCACACAAAGCCGAAGCGAAACTGTACTGAAAAGGAGAATGACTACACATGTCCTATGGGTTTCTTTGCTAACGCAGGGAGCAAGGCACTCCCGCACGGCTCCCAGGGCCGGCCCCAGCTGATCTCTCCTCACCACACTTACTGCCCACAGGCCACGTCAGCGGTGTTGTGGTGACCGTCCCTGAGAAGACGGTGAATGTCACTACAGGTGGAAACGCAACCCTCCTCTGTACATACACGAATTCTGGACCGCTGGGAAATTTCTTTATTCAGTGGAGCTTTTACAGTGCCAAAGAGAGCCAACTGCACACCGTAAGATATTTATTTATTATTAATATGAAGTTATATTTAAGGTACCCTTAAGTCCTCAAAGCATCTTGTTACGTTTGATAGTCCTCACTACAAAGGAGGGAGGCGGGTAATGTTGGTGTTCCCACCCTAAAGACAAGGGCCTGGGGTGCAATGAAATTTAGGGGCAGATGCACAAAGTTACCTAGGCTCCTAATTCCTACTGGCATGCCTGAACTCCTTTAGAAACTTATGAGAAGGTACAAAAAGGTTTCAGATGCTCCGACAACTTGCTCCAAGCCACACAGGAAGCGTGAAGCGGAGCAAAGACCAGGTGTCCAAAAACCACACAAGCGCTCCAGCCCCTGGACCAGCTCCCTTTTCTCGTCTGGCAAATATTTCCTGCCATTGTGAAGGCTGCTTTCCTGGTGAGACGCCCTTGCCTATGACAATGTGTCCCCCATTTAAGGGTCAAAGGAGAGCTCCTTGACTCAGCCGCTATTGTTGCTATTAGGCGGCTCAGTAAGAGGAGGGGTGCGTAACGATAGGCTATGGGAGCAAAGTGAGCAGTGAGTATTTTGGCAGGACTCTGTAGAAATTTGTCATAGCAGGAAATCTGCCACAGCGAACTTGCGTTGGTATTTCACGGCATCCCACGGCTGTCTTTGTGGTAGCAGAACAATTACAGATCAAAGGCAAATGCTCCCTGCCCTTCCCGAGAACCCGAGAGGCAGCAGAGCCAAACAGTATCTCCCCCCGGGGGTATAACGAGACCGTGTGGTAGGTTGGAGTATCAGCACGGAGGCAGCATCGGGACTGTGAAGGACAGCAAGCACCAGACAGCTACCTGCTGTAACCACTGCCCGAGCCCCTCATGTGGCTGTAAAGACCTTGCAGAGCAGCCTGGTCTGCCTGGAAGGAGTCAGGGATGGGATGTGTAACTTCCTATACGTACGCACACTACTGCCCAGACTTCAAGAGCTATCCATTAATCTTATTTTTTGGTGGGGAAATGAATCCATGAATCTCACTCCCAGCATAACATGCAGGGTATGAGTTCCCATCAGCTCAGTCCTGACAGGTGCTGAGCAATCAGCAACACCTTCCTTTATAAGAAGAACTGCTGATTAGAAGCGTTACTGCATCCTTGAAGATGACTGAGATTTCTTCCCGTGCCCTGGTGTCGGGCTTGTGCCTGTTAGACAATCAGTCCCTTTTCTCTCCCGTTGTTTTTATCCCGTTGCTAATATTTTTTTTCTAAAAGTTCAGTCCTCCTGCCCGGTATTACACATGAGAGTTGATGTAAAGAGATTTGACTTAGAAGAGTGTCACAGTCCACACTGATGATATTCTTGTCACGTTCACCAATTTCCTAATAACATTATGTTATCAGGTTTGCCATTGCTGATAGAGTTATATCCTCTATTTGGTTTATCAATTATAGGAGAATTAGACTGCCTGTAATTTGCAGAATGTACAGTATGTAACATATTTGGCATTGAATGGCAATAGCCAGTATGCAAGAAATAGCAATTTAACGTAAGACAGAACTGCTCACCCTCCTGCGGTATATCCTAGCCACAGATAAAGACCGTATCGGTGCTAAGTACAAACACTGGGCCCATCCCAAATTCTGACGCCAGCTGAACGCCAGACCAACACCTTGCCTGACTAAGTGTATGAATAGTTGTTACTCATCATTCGCGTTTTTCAAGTCAAAACTATCTTATTTAATGAAGAATTATTCATGAAAGGGTGGTAGCTGCAGGTTTCCTAAGTAAGTTGTATATAGTACAATCTATTATAATTTTGATCCAGTCCGTTACATCATAAATTTTAATCACTTGTTCAGGTGGGAAGTACAGCACTGAGATAGGATCAAGCCCACCTCCAGATTTCGTTAAAGTCTCTCTGTTGTACTTGCGTCAAATTTTCCATATTGCAAGACAATAAATGCAATACATTTTCTGGTCACAACCAAGAGAAATAAGCAGATTGTAGTTGCGAGTATTTTAGAGGGAGAATCAGACAGTTTCAAGAGATCCAGGAGGGGGAAACCATTTGTAAACTGTGACCAATGATGAGAAAATACCCCCTGAGGATTGTAATCATAAAATACTGTGGGTGGTTCAGAATCTACTCAACAAGAACTAACTGATGTGAGGCTACCAAATGTCAGGGAAACCTTATGGATCAATCCCTTCAGCACTCACTCCTGGCTTCTGCAGCTCCCGCTGCAGGCAGTGGAAAGCCATGCCTATAAGGACTGTAAGAAACACTACTGGGAAAAATTGCATCTGGTTTTCTCCCTGTCAGAAACTAATTTCACGGTAAATTCACTTTCACACCGCAACACACATGCATTGGTAATGGATGATTTGCATTTTCATTAAATAAAGTCGGTTCAATCCGGAGAGGCCACGGGTTAGTGACTAATCCCGTTCTCCTTGAACACCGAGCTAAAATTCCCTTTCACTGCAGCACCAGTTATCCTTGGCTCGCACGCTCAGCGAGGCTCGGAGGATACCCTTCGCTCCTCGGAGCCTGCTGCCTGGCGGGTGCATGCGTGTGAAGAGCTGCAGGACTGGGGCACTGCTTTTTAAAATGCTTTTAGCAACCCATTCAGTCCTGTATTACTTGACCCTGTATCCTTTCACCACAACATGGCAATTCCTTACCATTTGGAACCTATTCACAATAAAGTTAATCGCGTTAATGCAAACGCTGGGAATAAAGGACTGTGACTGCTTGTGGAAAATACGGTTTAAGAAATTACACAACTGAACCGAACATGAAATTGGATTTTCAACCTCCCTCTGAACCCACAGCAGTACGAGGTTGCTATTTCTATTTCAGGCTGGTGACTTTTCTGAGTTTCAGAAAGGACTGAGTGCCTGAAAGCATGCATGTTTTTCTCCTACAAGTTTAAACAAACAAAAAAAATTCTCTTTCTACAAACCTGGCTTTGCCCTGGTTGCTTGGCACGTAGCTGAAGTTATGTTTCACATTTTGTTCCAAGTAGGAAATATATGCATGGCAATGGAGGAGATCGCCAGCTTTGGCTTTCATTGTTTAGATTAAAGAATACTAAAATGCAAGTCAAAAAAGTATTTAATATGCTGGTAAGATGACAAAACGAACTGAATTGAAAAGACTGGCACCATACCTTACTGAATACCAGAATAGTAGCTTGTATTTTAAGTGAGATAAAATTATTTAATTTTATGAGATATTTAGATTATTCTAAAATGTCAGTAATAAACAAACCAACAAATAAACACTTCCTTATAAATAGCATATATTTTCCCTGAAAAAGTTTGTTGAAAATTCTGTCTCCGTTCAAAATTTGCCATTTTTTTCAGCAACTAAATGGATAACATTTTCAAATTCCATTTTTTAAAGTTGAAAATTTCTGCCAAATATTTTGAAGACAGGAGACTTACAATTTTTCAAAAAAATTGCAGAAAATACATCTTCTTATCTCACCTGCTACAATTTTAAATATTCCTGACATCTTACTAAATGCTAGATGTCTTGATGACCACGTGATTCACATGGGTAGTATATTCACAATAATAAGACTAAGCAGAGGGGATGTTCTCCATAACAAGTGTGTGTGTGGGGGATCTTGATTTTAATAAATAATGTTTATTTACATAATTGAGAACATGGCCCTTTCTCTCTACAGTGGCAGCAAATAATAGAGCAAACTGTAGAACGTTAGAATTAATTAAGGCAAATTTATGTCATTGAGATGCCTTTGGCTTGAAGCATTAACGAACGTGAGCTTTAAATTACTAGATTTTAGGACATAATATATAATGAGCACAGAGGCCATAGGTACCCTTTTCAAAAAGAACGTCAGTATTTTACACTACCACTTACGTTATAGATTTTGCAGTGTTTTGAGATACAGAGGCTTGGGTACAGTCCTGTCTGGAGTGAAACCAGTAAGATCAGGATCAGGACTAGTGCCAGTGTCAATTTAATGCCCCAGGGTATTCAGCAACAGATTTTACCTTGCTTCAGGGTGAGGCAGTGCTGTTCATCAGTTCGCAGACCCGATGCAGATCTGCCTCCCAGCACTGGCTTTGTGAAGCCGGCTGGTGTCTGTAGCTGTTTGTTCTGCCGTTCTCATGTCCTGTTCCGCATTGCCCACCTTCCACAACGCTGGCGCAGGTGCTCGGCAGTTAAAAGCCATGGCAGTTACACCGGAGAGGACGAAACACCGCAACCAGGCTGTTCACAGACAGCAGGATGAAAAGGGAGGCAGCAAACAGCGGAGCGGCAGGTGTTTGCGGTGCTGTTTTGAAGGCAGTGCAGCTATATATAGTGTGCGAATATAGATCTTTTTACTAATTGGAGCCTAACTCTGCTCTTTTCCTGAGAAGTTTCTTCAGTGGAAGCAATTCCCCTCATTTGAACTAAATAATGTAAATATCAACTCATGGAAAATAGGATGCCATACGTATTTTAACTTTTTCTTCTTGCCATTTACCCCTTAGCAACATGTCTTTTTAATGATAAATTTAATTTTTAAATAATAACTCCCAGCCAAGGATCTTGAGAACTTTCCAATGCTGAACTATCTCTATTTTACATATAGACAAACTGAGGCAAACGCTACTTATTCAGCTCACCCAGGGTAACAGAGTACATCACAGCCTGGCCTGGTTCATAAGGTAAAGTCTCAACTCCTGCTAAGATCTACATCTGTGCTTCATTTCATGCTCTGAGTCACTCGGCTGGCCTGGGTGTAAAGCACCTAAGTAAATGTTTGAAAGATTGAAGCCTGCTGTTGACTCTGCACAGGCAAGGCTACAGCCTTGCAAAGCTAAATCCAACTCCAGAACGTAACCAGGGCCCCACCTTGAGCCTCCAGCCCAGGCCACCCACAGTTAAAGTAAGTGAAATTATCAGAGACGCTGTGTGGCTACCCAAGATACGCCCAGGGCAGAATCCTTGATGGAAATTTTACATTCACTAGATGAGTGAAGGTCATGAATGACTGTTACTTGTAAGGGAAACTGAATTATTGATAGACTTCTCATGAAAATATTACCTAAAAAAAAAGCAAGCTTGAAATATTTGCAAACAGCGACATTGACACTGCTTTGGTAAAAC
>NW_008825109.1:19920401-19921779 GCF_000699105.1 Pygoscelis adeliae
ACAGCAAGAATATCTTCCATTTATTTTATATATTGGCTTTCACCCTGCCAGAGCCCTGTATTTTTCTTGTATCTGTACTGCTGGGAAAGTATCACTTAGTGGATAGGGGCAAGGAGGGTTTCACTTACTGCAAACCATACAGAAGAGGAAGATGGCACTGTTCCCTTATGAGAAGTCTAGCCATATACCCAGCCCTGCAGGCCTGATGAGCCACTTTGCAAAATCTTCACAGGAGTGAGCAGGCTTGTGTCACGTCGTTCAGGAACAGGGGACAGGGTGGCAGAGCCCAAGGAAGGAAAGAGATGCAAGAAGAGTGATCCGAGCACAACTGTGTCTGCTCCTTCCACCCTGAAACCCTGAATTCAGGTTACCAGCAGTCCCAACGCCAGCACAACGCTGCTGCCCAGCACAAAGCAAGGCACAGGCATGGGCACTGGGCTACCGTGAGAGAGCCAGGGGCCAGCCAGCCCTGTAAGGGTGGCATTCCCATAAAAACTATTGAAAGAACAAATTCCTCCCCATGTAGTATGAGTAGTTCCTGACACTCCATCACATGCTTTCAGCCACAGACAAGCAAGATCACGTGCTGCAGAGGCTGTCAGTGCTGCAAGGGATGCTGGCTCGGGAGCGGAGCAGTCTGTTCCAGCCCACGAGCGATGAGCCTGTGCAAAGCACCTCCTGAAGCAGTACAGGAAAACTTCCCGGAAAGGGCCTCTCTGATACATGAGCATTTCTTTTTGCCTAGAGGTGATTTTTTTAAAATCGAGTTTTATCTAGCACTTAGATGACTGAGCAGGCACTTAAAAGGAATAGCTTCATGGAAAGCAGAGGCAACACCTCCAATGCAGAGGAATGGAGACGCTGTTGTCATGTCATTGCAGTCAGAGTGACTCCCTGGATGTCAATGGGATTACTGGGGACTGCCTGTGGTTATTGCTGGCACTGGGGTGACAGTCTGCAGAAAGAAGATAAAATAAACTGGTACACTGAAGCAGACAATAGTGAGAACACAAAGGAAAGTGGAGACAAGTAGAAAATGATCAGGTTGTAACTGGTGTGTTTGGAGCAAACATTAGACTTCAATCTTAGCTTGCCTAATTTTAGGTAAAACTTGGAAATAAGATTGTATTGCATCTCACTGTTGACAAGGGCTTGAGACATCTGCAAAATCTGCTGAACACGAGGCAGCCTGTCCTTGTGAACAGCACTGACGGTACTGGGCGGCAGTGTTGATCTGCTCGAGGGTAGGAAGGCTCTGCAGAGGGACCTGGACAGGCTGGATCGATGGGCCGAGGCCAACTGTATGAGATTCAACAAGGCCAAGTGCCGGGTCCTGCAATTCGGCCACAACAACCCCATGCAATGATTCTATGATTCT
>NW_008825109.1:19922265-19923005 GCF_000699105.1 Pygoscelis adeliae
ATTTAAAAGACGGGTAGATGAGGCGCTTAGGGACATGGTTTAGTGGGCATGGTGGTGTTGGGTTGACGGTTGGACTCGATGATCTTGGAGGTCTCTTCCAACCTTAATGATTCTATGATTCTATGATTCTGTGATGGGGAGCTGTGTAGAGAACAGGCTCTTGATTTTGGGGGAACATTTAAAGTCTCATTTAACTCTCAGATCAGCACATTTTTACTCAAATACAGCGTTCCCCGTGTCACGGTATTCTGACTATGGATGAAAAGTCAGTCAGTCATTGTCAAAAGATGGTGTATGTGACAGATGCACGGGGAAGATGTAGCTGGAGACACAAGGTAAGAAAAACATACCCACAATCTTAAGGGAAAAAAACAGCTAAATAGCTTCTACTAGATTTATGCTACTGTGAGACCTGTAATCATGTTCTGGATTAAAATCTTAAAACCAGCGCATGACTGAGATAAGATGAATCAGATGCATCACTCAGAATTTTTAACTCACCCTATTTTTTATTGCATTTTCCCCTGTCAAAATTGTTTTGGATGTAGCTGTTGGTTTTTTCCCCCAGCTATTCTAGGTGGCTGAACTAGCACCTTCAGGAATATTCTACCCAAAGGGTATCTGAAGGGCATGTCCACACACCAGGAGCCTCTGGGCTGAATGTGAGCAAGTCTTGATAGCCCAAATTTAGGGCTACTTACATAGCAAAAAAAAAAAAAATCCTGGATCTCATTTCTAGA
>NW_008825109.1:19923073-19926510 GCF_000699105.1 Pygoscelis adeliae
CTTCCAGCCCCCTCCCAGCCATAATCCCTTCCAAACTCTGACTGCAGCGGGATTCCTGTCTCACCATGAAGTACAGGGTACGACCCAATGTAAATTGAGGTCTAATAATAACTGCTGAAGAGCGTTTACACCAAACGCACTGAGAAAACATGTTTGTGCTTGATGCACTGTAGAAATTACTCACTAATCGTTCAGCCACAAGAATGATACTGTGAGAATGTGAAAGAGCTGCTCCTCAAAAGTATTTTGCACCAGTTCAAGCTGCCGAATGATTAATCCTCTAAAGGCTTCTGACTCCGTCCCTTTCTTCTTCTACCAATGCGCAATTGTGACAAGACACTTCTAGTCATTATTAACATCCTCAATTACCCATGCAAAAATCCCAGTAATGCAGGACATAATGTCTCTACTACAGCCTGGCAGATCAGAGTTTTGACAAAAATGTGTGAAAAGAAGCTGTGGATGAAAAAAGGCGTTTGGGGCCAGACTCAGTCACATGACACATGCCAAAGAAACCAATGCATGCGTGAGCATTTGCTTTCTTATCTAGCTGAGTTCAGAATCTGAGCCGTGGGCTTTAATTAACACTTTGACTGTGTGGCATTTGTTCTCTAAGTAGATGGTAAGATGCTTAAAGGAGTGATGAACACTTTTTTCCCTTGTTATTTTATAGATTCTGTCTGTGCTCAGAATTCAAAAAGAGATCATGATCTCAAACCAGTAAAGTTGTTAATATCCTCCTTTGTATTTATCATTGAGAAAGAGACTTTAATGGTTCTTTTTCTAGTAGCTTGAGAAAATGTCAAACAGAAAATGATAAAACAACCCAATGACAGGGCCCTCTGAACGCCTGAGCTTTACAGCTCTCCGGGGAAAGACTGTGAATCAGACGCTGAATACATCAGGCTGGAGAAGCATCATCGAACAGGATGCTATAGCTTTGCATCTGCTGGTGGGGGAAAGTGAGCAGGGGCTGGGGGAGGGAAGACAGGTACTGGAAAGGAAGTCATGTCCTAAAACTGCCCCCCAGTCAGGAAATTAAGACTACTGTGGAGATTAAGTGGGACATTTTGTAACACATCTTCAAGTACATCTCATCTTACAATTTTGATATCCGGATGTACTAGGCATGTACAGCAATGATGTGATGCGATGACACCAGGAGATGGAGGGTGGGAGGAATATTGACCTGGAAATTATGAATGAGTCTATCCAAAGACATCTGAAAGACACATATTTATGCAAATTCTAGTATGTATTTGTCCTGCCCCAAGAAGAAAGGAAGCAGATGGAGTCATGTTTCTTTTAATTTACTGCCTGCTTTTTCACACACAACCTCCATCCCCTAAGGAAGAAGATCTTTCTATAGAAGTTGTATAAAGAAAACCTGTAGGTGGGTTCCTCACTCTCTGCCAAACATCTGGCAGCCTTTGAAAATCCTCAACTCAGCATCAGCTTTGCCAACTGCTTCCTCTGCAGGCGAATACTTTCCTCACCATCACATTAGAAGAGGAGCAGCCTTCCCACAAGGCAGGCTAAAGGAGAAGAAAAGGACATGTGATTTCATGTACCAGATCCTTCAGAATCTGGGACACAAATAATCTTGTCTCCAGCATCTGGAGTGCATTAAGATTACCGAGATTTTCTTCCAAACGAGTATGATCGTTCCCAATTCCCTGTTCTGTTTGTAACCCAGCTCCCCCAAACAGGTACACGACTAATTGACTCAACTGCCTTGGAAGTCTATGAGCCCAAATCCCTTTCTTGGTTGCAGCAGAAACTGTGTCTGTGGAAATGCAGAGTAACTATACCACTGCCTTAGAAAGCCGAGAAGGATGGCTGCTGACATTAGCGGCTTTAGGCACTGCCTGGCCCACAGGTTGAATAACCAACCAAACTGCAATCCTTTCTAAGGCCAGGGAGGCGTTTTCTGGGCAGCTTAGCTGTTTTGCAGAAACTGGTTTTTCAGATTGTGGAGGTATTAGGGACAACATTTTTAGGAGTGATAATCTCCACTCTTTTTTCTGTCGGTTGTTTGATTAGTTTGATTTAGCAGCTGCTCCCCTGAAATGTGAAAAGGCACCGTTATATAAAAACTTGCATGAGGAAACTAGCTGGTAATGAGAAGCAGCGACCATTACTGCATCCTCAATATTGTTTTTACACTGGTAAATCATCGACTTCACTAGAGCTGCTCATGATTTGCTTGAGGACAAAAAAAAGCTTATTTTTTCAAGAGAAGCACAGCAGATTTTTTTCGGTTTTTTTTTACATTCAAGATGTTGCATTTTAAATATATTTATCACATCAAATTAAAAAGGCTTCCAGGAAAAGTCTACCATTGACTAAATTTACAGTTTTCCCATACAGACATTTTAGGGACATCTTAGGTAAAATGGAAAGAAATGTCAATGAGATGTGTGTCTGTAGAAGGGAACATTAGCTGGCAGTTGCCCAAAAATAAAAAGTCTTCTCTATCTTCAACAGAAAAAAAAGTTTTTTACTTTTGAAATGGAACAGGAACATTTTTGCAAAGATTTTCATTTCAGCTTTTTGAAAGGCACAAACACGAGCTTTTCAAGGACAGCACGAAAACGCTTTGAGCAAGGGTTTAAAATACCCATTTTGAGCGTATTGTTTAAAACGGGCTATGAATTCACAGCCAATTAACTGAAACATGTTCCTCTTAAATGAAATTTCCTGTGTACACAATCCAGTCATACCTCTGGGACAAGATATACACCCAGTAATTAATCACAACATTACTCAGTCTTTTTGGTGTTTACCACCTTCCTTCAGGCAATAAACTCCAGAGCTAGTGAGATAAGCACGGTACGGGAGCAGAAGAACAGAGAACAGGCAGGAGCCTGCAGAGGAACTGAATGCATTTCCTTAAGATGTTCCACTGCCTTTATGTTCACAGTTGAAAAAACCAACCCAGAAAGATTCTGTTTAAATCCGTGAAGAGAACAAATATTCTCTGCCGTGTTGACACCTGCCTCAGATTTAACAGTGTACACAAAATATTTTCTCTGCATGCATTCAGACAGGAAGAGAGAACACAGGGGATTAATTTTTCAGTGTATTGTGTGAGGGCTTAGATACGTAATTCACCCTGACTTCAGATCAAATATACCAAGGAGCGCTTGCTCCTCTATAATGTTTACTGGCATGCCCTGACTGCATTTAAGACTCATTGTAGTGCCAGTCCTATTTCCCAGGAACATGTGCTATAGCTAAGCTAGCACTCAGTGGGCAGCTTCCGCTACTGTTTACTCTCACATAAATCCCAGACCACTCTGAGGTAGACTGAGTAGAATTTAGCCCCTTTTTTCAGTAATCAGGCCTTTTAGTAGGATATAATGGGCCTGCCTCTCCTCTCACGCTGCTGCAAGTCACGCATTACTTCATTTAAGTCATTGCACAACTTAATTTCG
>NW_008825109.1:19926554-19942503 GCF_000699105.1 Pygoscelis adeliae
TTTCCCTACCCCCCTCAAACAGATGCAATTGATCGAGAGGAGATGCAAATCCAGCCCATCACTGTTGAGATCTATATAGGAAGATCAGCTGAAGAGGAGCCTGACGTCAGAAGTCACAGTTCTTGTAACTTCGGACTCTTGCAAGGAACAGCATATAACACCCTGTTGTTGCTCATACTCAGATAAATGTCGAATGAGACAAGTGTGGCCAGTGTGATTTTGTAATTACAGGTAGATCAGTTTTTTGATGAGAGATTTTCTTAAACCAAACTCCCTATTTTGAACACTCTCCTTCCTTGGGGAATACGAGGGTGGGCATCCAGACTCTAGTTTTGCAATAGAGCTCCATCTCTAGACATTTGCAAAGCGTAAAATCAGTTTTAAAACTCACGGCATTGCATGCAAACAATGGGAACTGGAGAGTCTATCCAGCCGTTCAGCAGACTTTCTAACCTCGTCTGCCACTGTGCTAACAGTGGACCTCTTACGGTTCCTCACCGCATCACCAGTTTTCCACGTGTCGGCAATGCAGTAGTGTAGCTTTGGCATTCAGAGCCCTGCATCAATTGTACCTGCTGTTTGTAATCCTGGGGCAGGGAAAGATAAGGTCTGGCCGGGAAGTAGGCAAAATTGCATTTGAGATGGGGCCAAGCTGCAGTACTGGAGCTGCTGGTGCTGTGCAGTCTGGGTTCTGACCTTCATTTCAAAGCCTTATCGTTGCATAAACCAGCTGTGCTCTGGCAGTTTTGGGGTGTAGCTTGCCTTAAGCTAATAAAGGCTTTCAGATAACATTGCTTAAAGACTTCAGTCCACACCGTATCAGCGTGGATAAATAGAACTAAGAATAAATATTCTGCATTCAAAATGCAATCAGTTGATCTGCAAAGTAAAGCAAATTATACGTCTTGCCTGGGGATCTGCAGTGTCCCTAAAGGCAGGGTACTTTGACCAAAAGGAAATTTTGATACTAGTCAAGTGTGAATGGCATTTCACAGGAGTTTGTGGAGCTTTTTCCTACAAGCATTTTCCAGCTATTCCCATTAAAAAACATGCTGTCAGTCCAACTTCAATAAATACATTTACACTGCTGATTCTGGAATACTGTCAGTAGGAACGATGTTAGATCTATTTGGGTCCCAACCTGTAATTCTATATGGTTACCTCTCACCAGTTTAAAAAAATGACTGAGTATGTTGGAACTGTTCACTTTTCCTGGACAATGGAGTTTGTGCATGTAGATGCTGGGGGACATACTGCCTATCCCAAATACTATCACTTTCATGCAACGGTATCATTAACAGCTGAGAAAAATAATTAACGTTCCATAGTTTTCCACATTAGCCTTGTTCTTTCAGATCTTGGTTTCACAGCAGAGCTAGACTGGACAGAGCATGTGTACTCCTTGAGAACTATTATATTTACCCCAGGGCAGATGAGATACTGCAGTTCCTAAACAGACTCAAGGCCCAAGTCTCAGACTACCAAGCAGGCTCCACGATGAACACAATTCTACCCCTCCTTTCAGTCAACAGACAAAGGTTTGGGCTTATAAGCTTATGAGGCCAATTCTACTCCCACAGTGCTGTTAAGTACAATTGATGCTACTGAAGTCAGTGAAATCAGTCAACGTTCAACAGCAAATTTTTATTTGGGAGGAAATGTTGCATTCCTTAGAGACATTTATCCTTACTATGTCTATAATCATGCAAAATTTTTTTTACTGTTTAGTAAAAGGGGAATTTCTTGATCCCAAATAGCTGCCCCTCCAAGCACTGAGGCCAACAGCCATTCTTGACTCCCACCTATGGTATAAACTCAAAAAACCAAGATAGTCCATGACACTGGCTCTGACCCTGGTTACACAAACAAGGAGAACAGCATGATTGCTCTAGTTGCATGTGTGATGATTCTGCTGGTGTTCTCGTACTGCATTTTTATTGCTTCCAAATTTACTGCCAAAAGATCAGGCGCCTTGTTTGCTTAGACCTACGTCTTGTGGATTCATTTCAGTTCTCTGTTTCTAGCTTCTGTATTTGGAAAGCTCTGCAGCCATCCACTTTTTGCAATGACAGGTCCATTCTTGTCACAATCTTCTAGTGAGACGCTTATTAATAATATCACCAATTATCAGTGCTTCAATTAGTACCACTATTCATTGTGCACGACTTAGCATTTTTTCACAGAATTGTCATATGATGGTCAATGGTCTCACCTTTGTTTCCACAAATGCATCAGTCTGTGACTGGAGTATCCACAAAGAACTAGCTACTGTCCATTCACACAATTAAAAAATCCCATTTCTGAAAAGCTTGTCTTTTAAGAACCACTAGAAAGATATATTCAAATGTACCGTGTTTTCATCTCTGCTTTCTTGGGGGAGGGGGCAAGAAAGGGGGTGATTGTTTGACTTAATCAGAAATCAACTATATTCCAATTATGAGTACCAAACAAAGCAGCAGTAAGATCTCTTGTTATTAAACTGACAATTGATTCTTTATCACAGATCTATTATTATTCAGGAGGCCAGTCTTACTCCTATGGAGAGTTTAAGAACAGGATAACAGCTGCAACAGGTCCAGGGAATGCATCAATAACAATCTCCAACATGCAGCCCTCAGACACTGGTTCCTACACCTGTGAAGTTTTCAGCCCACAGGGTGACGCTGGACAGAGTCAAAAATCTGTGATTGTCAACGTGCTGGGTAAGTGCCTTTCCTCTCTGCTGCTGTACTGTAGTTTTCTTCCCTTATTATGAAACACTGAATTCACCGCTCAAAATACGTAGGACCAGAGGGAATAACAGAACTGTGGTAGACAAGGCCCACGATGCAGAGAAAGGGCTCCCTGATGGGCTGACGCAGAGATTTTTTCCAAGGGCTTTGGAGGCAGGCAGAGCCTGGGGTGCCCTCTAGCTTCCAGACAAAGCAGACCTGATAGCACTCCCCAGCTACCCTTGCTTGACCTGCAGGAAAATCTCATTCTCCAGCGAGCGGCCTTCAGATTCACTGTGTGCTCTCAGAAAGCCACCTAATGTAAGCAGGTAAGCGGGTAGCTGGAATTACCCAACTTCACTACATTTTTCATGTTGGAAAACAAAGTGATACTAACTTTGATTAAAATAAAAAGCCCTTTTAACTGGGAGTGACAGCTTCTCTCTGAAGCCATTACTTTTAGGATAATCCCGCCCCAGCAAAGACCAAAATTTTACTCATTTCACCTAATGTTGGTCACGGTGACTTGTGTAAATCTAGGGGGAGGCAGCAGTACAGCCCAAGGGTTCTGGGTCTCCCCCTTTCCCAGAAACTCTGGAAACTTAGTATGTGTTGGATGGAAGGAGTACAAAGTCCATTTTGGATGGAAGAAAGCAATAGTTCAACCACGAACAGGCAGGACAGAAAGGATGAAAAGCAGTGGAATGAGATATTTTACTTCCTAATAAGAGAAAAGTTTGGACTAACCCCATCTAATCATTGTTTTTATATTGAGAATTCATACCTGGTCAGAGTGACAAATCAAAGTCATATGAGAACGTGATTCCAACATCATTTGCCTATCTGCCAGGGATGAGAAAAAAACATATGTAAACTCTATCCCTGAAAAATCAAAGTACTACTGTTAATTCTCATCTAAAATTCCCCAAACAAATAGTAAATTTTGGAGCAGTTGAGTAAGTGATTGTACTTTTCACATGAAAACAAGAAAGGTTGTTCATTTATGCACACAAAATTGGGCATTGCTAGTATACTTCCACTGACGGTACTCTAAAGAACCACAACAGCATATCTATAGGTAGGAAATGAAAAATGATAGGTGTACGTGAAGACAGAATCTTCTCCTGTGTGCACAGTGAGGAAATGCTATCAAAGCAGATGTATTTTTTAAGAGAACTGTAGTTAATTTATTTCCTCCACAACCGCAATATACTGAAGAATCAGGTCTTGACCCTCTCCCTTTATGTGGAAAAGCTCCTGCTGTGTCCCTAAAGAAAATGATGCTGCTATGTGGCAGAATGGTGTATGACGAACCGTGATTGGCCCATTATAATTAAAGTAATTGATAGTCTTCATCTCAACACCTCCATAATAATATTTAGTATGCAAATAGAAGAAAAGATAATAAAAATATATCCTAGGCCATGTACACATATTTAATATTACTCAGATCTTCACGGGAGAGCCTTTGGTAAGATCCATAAACAAGACTGCCCTCGGATGGGAACCTCTAGGTAGGGTTCAATTCTTTACTTATAGCAGCGCAGTACCAGAAGTCAAGGTGGATGCTTGCAGCCCCAGGTATGTACTCACGATGTGTCTGTTCTCCTCATTGTCATTTTACAGTCAAACCGTCAAAGCCTTTCTGCAAAATAGAAGGAACACCTGAAAAAGGCCATCTAATCTACCTCTTATGCAAATGTGAAGAAGGATTGCCTCACCCTACCTACCACTGGTACAAAGTAGATGAGAATACCCTCAAGCCTGTGACTCAACAACTTAGTACGTAACTAGAGGACTATCATACTGTCTTCAAGATCCGGAATTCCATAGTACCAGCAATTTCAAACACTGTGTATCACATAGGGTAGTTAAAACTTATCCTCCTCTTCTGACGGCCAATGTCACAAAATTGTATTTTTACTTATTCAAATCGACTGATAGCTGTCACAAACACAGGATGTTTTTTCT
Source organism: Pygoscelis adeliae (assembly GCF_000699105.1). NCBI lineage: Eukaryota > Metazoa > Chordata > Aves > Sphenisciformes > Spheniscidae > Pygoscelis > Pygoscelis adeliae. The sequence goes on from NW_008825109.1 coordinate 19,931,237, forward strand.
ATTTGTTTTAACAAAAATTGTGTGGCATGTTAAAGTCTTGTCTATGCCATTACATTAAATCGTTAAAATGGGAGAAATGTTTATGCCTTTACATCTCCCTTCCCTCGGAATTTTGAGTGAACTCAGGATAAGCTAAGTCAATTTTCCATTCAGGTGCTAAGATCTCCATCCCAAAAATCTTCAGTACCTGTTACATTTTCATTTGTGAAGTTACACTGACAATAGTATCAATGCAGGTAAAACATCAGACAGACAGACTGATTAGCAGGGTAGGGGCCTACTTCTCATATTCTAATACACTCCTGCAAAAGCCACTGTAGTAATTTGCAAGGAAGGTAAATGTTTTTTGTTTAAAGAATATAAAAGACCCCAAATGAATGAATAACCGGAGAACCCTGTTTCTAACCTCTTAATAGCTCTCAGTATTACCAACTAAAGAAAACCGTTTGCCTCGACAGTGTACAAAGGGTAATCTGTACCTGCTCTCTGTTTGTCACAGATCCAAACACTGGCATTCTCTACATCGGCAATCTCACCACCTTTGAAACTGGGTATTACCGGTGCATAGCCAGGAACTTCCTGGGGAACAGTACCTGTGAGCTTGACCTAACTGCAAACCGTAAGTTTAATGCGTGAAAGTAATCGTGTATTTGATGTATGACATGCACAGTTTGCAGGAAAATGCTGTAATGACTTTAAAGCATACGTTTTTTTCAAGTAATAACAGAATGGGCTTTGGAGAGCTCCGGAGTTTTCATCCAGGCATGCCCAGAATTCACACTGACCTAGACAACTCATTTAACATCTCCAGCTTCATTTCCCACTGGGAGGGGGGGCTGAACCTGGCTCTGACTGCAGAGCCTTTACTGAGAACCGACAGACATGGAGTTTAGAGCAATTTCTTCCAGCCAACAGTCCCACTGAGGTCCCCCCACCCCAGAATTTACAACCACCACTGAAATGTGGTAGTACGAGGACGGGGGCACTGTAGATGTGACCACTAGCTAAAAATACTGCAGTCATAGAGAAGTACCTTATCTTGACTGCCCTCAAGCAGTGGTCAGCCTTATTCTGACCGTTCTCAAGCAGTGGTCAACCACATCTACATGCAGATTTTTCACATAATCAGTAACATTTAACAAGAGCCAGGCATATCTTGTATAACCAGCCACGAGAGATGTCCCCGAAATGGTCACTCAATTACTCAGTGGTCTATAAAATGAAAATTGCAGGTCAGATCTAGAAGCTGTACTGAAGTGGAAATAGGTTTTGGGGGCTCACAAATGATCAGAGCATACATTTTACATCTCAGCTGAAAGACAGAGATAAAAGCAACCTGAATTTCAGAACTTGTTTGCAAGGACTGAAGAGCAAAGGCTTTCAACTATTGCCAGTGTTAACAGCCTAATGTTTCCCTTAGCCAGGCATAAACATGGGGTTTGTAAGGGCAGGGGCTAACCAACAAGAAAGGAGGCAGCAAAGGTCATAAAAGCACAGTTCTCTCTTTCCTAGAGAATCTTTGGCCTCCCTCCTGGAAATACAGCTGTCAGTCAGTTTTTTAGTTCTTTGAATCCAATGCCTTCTCTCTGCTAAAGGCTCCTCCACTAAATTTCCTTGGGATTTAGCTACAATAATACTTTTTAAAAAGTCGAGTAATCTTTTTTTCTTTCCAGATTCGGACAGTGGTATTGTTGTTGGAGCATTAATTGGAGCAATTCTGGCAGCTGCTATCATTTGCATTATCGTCTGGGTCTTAACCAAGAAGGCAAAGAATAAGAAGTCATCAAGTAACGAGATGCAGTAAGAGTTTCTGTTTGCTTCATTTTAAGACAACTATTTAGGGAAGTGATCGTGCCCCTGTACTCGGCACTGGTGAGGCCGCCCCTCAAATACTGTGTTCAGTTTTGGGCCCCTCACTACAAGAAGGGCATCGAGGTGCTGGAGCGTGTCCAGAGAAGGGCAACGAGGCTGGTGAGGGGTCTGGAGAACAAGTCTGATGAGGAGCGGCTGAGGGAGCTGGGGGTGTTCAGCCTGGAGAAAAGGAGGCTGAGGGGAGACCTCATCGCTCTCTACAGCTACCTGAAAGGAGGCTGTAGCGAGGTGGGGGTCGGTCTCTTCTCCCAAGTAACTGGCGAAAGGACGAGAGGAAATGGCCTCAAGTTGCGCCAGGGTAGGTTTAGATTGGACGTGAGGAAAAATTTCTTTACTGAAAGAGTGGTTAAACATTGGAACAGGCTGCCCAGGGAAGTGGTTGAGTCACCATCCCTGGAGGGATTTAAAAGACGGGGAGCTGAGGCGCTTAGGGACATGGTTTAGTGGGCATGGTGGTGTTGGGTCGACGGTTGGACTCGATGATCTTAGAGGACTTTTCCAACCTTAATGATTCTATGATTCTATGATTTCTGTAAAGCATTGCTGATAATCCAGAACTGAAGTAAAATGTAATTACTCTAAAGATTTTTTTGAAGGGTAAATAATACAGGTTTTGAGAAAACTTCCAGAGTGAGAGTATTTGCTTTTGTGTGACTTTCAAGCTGTTGCTCTTGTGACAGACGTTGCCATTACCCTCTTCCCTGTGTTTACAGGCAGCTACCACTTAGCAGTATCTAAAATAGTAAAGTAAATGTTTTTTAAACAACACAAACTAGAAGTGGCAAGTTGAAAAAACGGTTTTTAATATTTAAAAGTTAACGGTGACTGTTAATGGCAGGTGGAGGAAGTAAAAAAAGGAATATAGCAGCTAAGGGTTGCCTCAGCAAATTTACTGGGGTTGTACGTTACTGGATTTAAACACAGAGGCCTCAGTTCAGTGCTGTTTGAAATTACAGGACGCACGCTTGGGATACTCTAAGGCATCTTGAATGGCAGGAGGCACAAGGTTTAGGCAACAGAATGGAGCCCAGAATGTCCATTTTGATCCTGCTCTGGAAACATCTTTTCCTTTGTGCTTTGGTTGCTCATTTTTCCCTTAAATTGCCAAATCCTCAGAATAGGGATAATCTCATATGCTATACAGTCTGTGTTTAGCCCTGTGATGTTAAATGCTAAATGAATACATGCAGCTGAGGCCAAAAAAAAAAAATTATGTCATCTGGACACTTCCCTGTAGCACAGGTCTAAGACTTCCTGATATGGAATTCTGCTAATCCAGACCAGTGGCCAGGCGCTCACGCACCCGATTTCTGCTTCCAACTGACGTAGCATTAACATCTAATTTTGTGCTTGGATCCTAATAAATCTTACCACATTGAATTAATCCACTAGCATCTGATATTTTTTACATGTGAAAGTGCTTAAATATCGGGAGTTTGTTTATTATTGTTTTGATAAGAAATGGAATTCAAACTTGTTACTAAAAATAATTTTCTAGATTTCAGCCTTTTCATAGCTCTTTTCTGACCGCACTCTGTATTTGATGCACTTGAATGGGACACCAGATCTGCATGGAATTTCTCAGAAAGCTCACACCAAGCAGTGTGTTTTGCTACCCCTTCTCAGACACTGTTTGCCAGTACTCAGTTTCCCATTCTGCTTTCCTGGCCTAGCATTTCAACATACTAAAATCCATTTTATTCTAACAGGATCACTTAAGCCAGTGATGCAGATCAGTCTTACTATCTAACGCCCTGTCACTCCTTCTGTCTTAGCAGCAGCGATGTTGTAGCCTTTTCAGGTGCTCTTGGAACAGGGTCATAATAATAAGGGGGTTACTGTTCAGACAGCAAAACTACAAAGACTCATTCTTTTGAAAGACTCCAGTGTAGATGGGATTTCAACACGTGAAATCACAATCTTCATCCTGTCTTTTTGCAGAGAAATGGCTCAGAAACAATCCACTGCAGAGTATGTTCAGGTACCGAATGAAGAAAACATTCCTGCGACCACAGTTCCATCAAGCAATGCGACAAATGAATACCCTAGTGTTGATGAAACAGCAGCCTCTGGAACACCTGAAAATGATGAGAAGCAAGAAGCAGAAAAAGAAGAAATAGCCTAGAGTTTTAGTACAGTTTTCCTTGTCAGCTTTGAACCCCTTTATACAAAAATCGTTGTCGTTGAATTAACATAGAAGCATGACTAAAACTTAGATGGGCATTTGTATGGTGAACCACTGGGCTGGAGATTGAAAAGGGTCCGTTACACATGCACTTTGTGAACAGCAGAAGATCTGGCCTTTAAAGTTAACCAAATTTCATTTATTATCTAGTTATAATTATACCTAAATATAAGTATAAAAAGACTGTCATTCACATTTATCCAACCTATTATGCAAAATTAATTAGGAAATGGGCTGAAGCACTTGACAAAGTAAGAGCTTTCCAGTCAACTCTCAGTAACGCTGTATGTATCCATACAGTTCTGAACCACAGCAGTCTTCTCCAGAAACAGCGTTGGCCAACCTCGTGTTTCCGGTGCACCGAGAACGATCATCACGGCCAACACGTTGCAGTGTTTAAAGGATCTGATTTTGCACATCAGAAGTAAAAAGAAGTTTCATCAGTGTCATCAGAGTGCAGAAACAGATGTAAGACCTGGACCAATGAAATCTCGTGTGTCTGAATTCCACTTAAAGCTAAAAAAAAAGATCTTGGAAACTTTTACCCTGTTGCTGCCTGATGTGGAATACATTTTGTTAACAGCGACCTTCTTGGCTTTAAAGTTCCCAAGGCACCAGCGTTCCAGAGTTGTGTGTTTCAGCAGTTCTGGTTTTCAGTTTAATGGAACTAGCATTCAGGTACCCAGTTCAGACATCGATTGACTGGTTTCCAGACAACAGGAGCTGGCAATCTAAATGCCTTGCAAGGCTTGTTGTAACAGGCACACAGAGTATCAGATTCCTCGTGACATGCAGATACAGCTGCTTTCAAAACTGAGAAGTGAATACTGCCTACTATACAACACACTAGTTCCGATTGCTTCCTCTGCCTGAGATGATGTAAATCTATTTCCAGGCAACTGCCCTGCCCGCTAAGCAATGAACTCATGCTCCTTTTCTTCTGGTCTCTTTAGCCCATACAATTTTCTATAGGTGAAAGCATCAAGAGGAAAGGGAAGTAGTGCATTCACACCAATAGCCAACAGCTGAGTAATGAGCACTCTCTTGGAAGGAGAATGGGAGTCGAACCATATACTCTCTGATCACTAGACACCTCTTCTCTCTGGGCCTCGTTCCTAAGGTTACGCAAACTCAGTTCTTCAAAAGGGCAAAGATACCTACTTTCAGAATAGCTCAAGGACCATGGGGCTCAGGTGAATATAGACACGCAGCCTCAGCAGCTCCCTTCTGAACTACGTGAGGCAGATATTCACTGACACAAGGAGACGCTGGTTTCAGTCTTGCGCACTGCAGAAAAATCTATCTGGAACTTTTTGGCACTTAAGTCTTTCATAGGATCTCATGTTCATAAATCCTTTGGTGACTGTTCCTAGCCTGTAAACATTAGTTATATGCAACAGTCGTCTTTAAAATAGATAAAAGGATACATCTGTGCTAAAATTTTCAGGTTCAGTTCCTACAGCTATAAGTACGTTTATCAAGAAAGTGACCACAAAGAAAAAAAAAAGAAAAGAAAAAGAAAAAAAGATGGCAACATTTGAAGAAGATGCAAGGCATGAGGTCCTAAGATTCAACTGTATTCATTGCCCTTTCTACGCAGTTTTCTGGCTTTCAAATATTTGTCTTTGACATGTCTGTCCTAGTGTTTAGCCTCATTCCAGAGTACAGTAGCATTTACAATATCTTATAATATTGTTTTAGCTAAAAACCGCTTGTGCCAGACTGCGAGGGTCAAACCCTTACTAATAGCAACACTGCCATATTCTACCAGTGGATCCTCACATTCCTCTCCCCCCAGAATAGCCCGGGTAAACCTTAAGTCATGACCTGTATGGAAGTCTCTTCTTAATCAGGCATCTCTCTTACTGACTCTCGTGGTAATTGTGCTAAGCAAAATCCACAAACTCACATCCTTCAATCTAGGTTTAGAAGCTTACTGAGAATGTCTGGTATTCACACCCAAAGTTTTGTAAGCGTACAGAACGATGACGTTAAGCATGCTCAGTAACAGCAAGAGAAGAGAAGTACTACCTACTCCTGTTTGGGTGCCATTTCTTACCAAAGGTGTTTCCTAATGAGGTAATTCAAATCAATTACTGGTCCAAGGGAGACCACGACTTGGCTGACAGTGGCATTAATTTTAAGTAATTTCTTCTCTGACATTCCCAGGCATTCTTCTACTGTTGCCCTTCATGGGAAAATATAAACAATTCTCTTCACAACACTGCTGTAGTTGTACTAGTTCTTCTAAAGTCATCTCCTGTATATATGTCTTAGTTACATTTTTCTTACTGCAACAGCTTTCCAACTTTCACATCTCTGCAACAGCACTATCATGATTGAAGGGGGGAATATATTACATGGTCATTATCATAATTTTATAATCTTTCCTTAATCTCACCTCCACAAATTTCTCTGCATGTATTCCTTATATAACTTGCTACAGTAAGATAGGAGCTTACTCTGGTGAAGTTGCAAGTACCTTCCATAGCTAATACAATCTTCCTAGAACACCACAGGTCTTAACATTTGCTTAAAAAAGTAGAAATTGCTCAAGTTATGTTAAGGTTTTTATACAAAAAGAAAGAACAATTGAACACAAGTTCTAGCCTAACAATTCCTATCATACTTCTAACCACCAATGTGTAACAGATTAGATAGTATTAAAAAAACAAAAACAAAAAGCAAAAATAAGAAGCAAAAGAGATTGCTGTGGGTGAGGAGGAAGGTAATGAAAGTAACATTTATTTGGAGTTTCTTAACATATTGCAATATTTTTGTAAGCCTTCTGGCAGATGTTTGTTCTCATTATGAAGTTTCTCTCATGTAAAATAGTTTATTGAAAAGGATGGGGCACTGTTCCTAGCTTTCCACTGATGCTCTTGGCAAAGCACAAGCCAAATTAGGTATTGATCCACGGTGTGTAGCTCAAAAACCCTGCAGAGCCATGCAGGATGCAGAAACATTTTTCAGAATTTGCTTCAGATTGTTCCGACAGTCTTTGCTGCATGGCCCATTTATCTTCTCCTGAGGGAGCAGGGATCAGTAATATGGAAACCAGATGTTAAGCCAACATTCAAGTCACCATCTCCGAGGGAAGTGGATTTACAAAGCTACAGAGCTGTGGCAGGGTTTTTTTGCTATACAAAGATCAAGGACGAACACAGAATTCTAACTTCAGCTTTTCTCAAGTCAAGTTTTCAGCAGTGTCTGCACAATATGTAAGAAACATTTACTCAGTCAGGTTCCTCCTTCAAGCAAGGTCTGCATGGCCCGAGTTTACTGTACAGGCAAGTTACCCCTCCTGCTCTCAATAGGTATCCTCAGTGAAATTTAACCTGCTTTTTGCTTTCTAGGGTAGACTTAAAAGTACTTGGTGAAGATATTTGTTTGGTTTTAGGTTTCTGTCTTGCTTATCAAAATAAATTGCATTACCTTAATCCCTACAAGTCAAACTGTAGAAACCGTCATCTTCCATTTCAACCTTTCCTTGCAGCTGAAGAATAAACATGTTCTGTTTCCACACTGTGTAATGGATGGCAGGGTTTCATCTGACTTGTTCACATCCCAAGCGTACAAGCTATTTAGAAAATATTGTTTTTATTACATGTAAGTTTAATAAAGTTTTATAACACCAAAGACTGCTGTTTAGGAAAGTTCTTTATTTCACAGAATTTCATCAGCATCATTTGTTCAGAAAGGGGAAACCTATGCCACTAGCGTCAAAAGTGATCTTACAAACTTCAGAACAGAAGGTCACTTTTCAGACTCCGTCTCATTAGCTCTGCCTTCTAATAACTTAATATCAGGATTTGCTATGAGTAAATAAAGATTAAACCAGGCTTCTGTTATAAAATAAGATGGTAAACTGCAAGCGTCAGTGCTACATAATGGGAGTCAAACAGAACAGCAAAAGAAATCTACAGAAGGAGCAAGAGGAAATAAAAGTAGATGCAAAATATATCCCAGAGAAGTATCCAGAGCCATCCATTATATAATAGTATATTTGCAGAGGTAGCCCTGAAACTGCGCCTGCATTCTGCAAGCAGTCCAGTGCACTTCATCAAATACATATATTTAAAGATTCAAAGAAACAGGATAACAATAGATAACAACAGAAAAGCTTTAAACACTCAGAGCTCACTTGAATAGGCTAAGAAGAGTAAAAATGGATACAATTATCTAAGTAACTGAGCAAACTGCCTTCTACAAAGGGAGAGGTGTAGTTTAGAATCATCTGAAGGACGAGAATCAGTACCCACAAAAACCAAACAGAAAACCACACACAAATCACAAAGGCTAAGGGAAAAAACAGAGACTCTAGATTAAGCTTCCAAAATAAAATTGGCTTTAAATCATTAAAGCATTTTTGGTCCTGTTGCTTGAAAGAAATAATCCTAAACTAGGTTCTGAAATAGAAGGACTGACCGCATTTATACAGACCATACTGTAAACTGAAAGAAAACTGCAAGACATAGAAAAATACTTTAAAAATCAGTGAACTGTTTAATTAACGGGAAGTACAAACAGTTGTTTTGGCACTGTACTTGAAGGAAAGCTAGAGATACACATTTTAATACCATGCTGATGCCCATACGCGACATCCCAGTTGAACTACCAAAATACGAAGTTTGCAGTCTTAAATACAAGTGCAACAGGAAGGAGACTCAAGTCAGAAGTCCCCACTAGCCTTCCACCATTCTTTTAAGTATGGCTCCCAGGCCACCTTTTGCCACCTTTAGTGGGGTCAGCTCTTCTTTATTCTCAATGTGAATACTTGCACCGTGAGACACCAGCAGCTTTGCCTCCTCCACTCTCTCTTCATCGCAGGCTAAATGACTGTAATAAGGACAAGAAACCCACAGCCACTATTAAACAGTCCAAGCTTACGAAGAGCATTAATTATGCCTTGTCAAAATGACAGCGTGAATGTTGGGGGGGAGATACATCCTAGAACAACAAAACCACACGCAACCAACTACCTACACAGATTCCAAAGCTTGCTGTCCAGTCACTCTGTTGTCATTAAGCAACTCAAGAATGTTCCTCCTGCTATTGTCCTCGCAACATTAAGACGCTTCTTTAGATTAGGATTTGGTTCTGCAGTCAGCAAAGCTAAGGAGCACATAATTCACAGTGAAATTGGAAAATAGTAATCTCGATTTGAATCAAAAGTGATAAACTAAATCGTACGATGCTTAAAAATAAAGAGTTACTGCAAATGCAGCAAATGCTTTTTTCCATTTGGCATAGTATCTTGAGAATAAATGAGTGTGTCCCAGGACAATACTGGGTTTTATGTATAGCTAAAACATACTGCTTGATCTTATTCACAGCAAAATCTTGATACCACTGTAGACAAGGCAGAGTTTTGCCACCAACTTCAAAGCAGCTAAGGTTTTACCCTTACAGATTCAAATTGGTCTTTAAGGTAATATCAAACGCTGGACCGACTGTACTTAAATTGCAACTTATTTTCCTTAGAGAGGCGAAGAAGAGCTTCCAAAATTATTTCATGCTTGGCAGGACAGAGTAGGCCAACCTGCAAGACCAGTTTCTTCCGGCTTTGAAGTCATTAGCTCTCTTTCTACCCTCTAGTGGCAACCAAACATATTCCAAATTATTACAAAAGGTGTTCTACACTTTTTAAGTAGATGTAGTAACACAAATTAAAGTACGTATGTACAGTCACACTTAGGCAAAATATTAAGTATGATCTTCTCAAATCCTTTGTAACTACATAGGGGTGTGCTGCAAGGGAGTATTTTGAGGCAACAAGAAATTAAAAAAGAAACTGAAGTAATGGAGTTTCATTTCATAGTTTGTGCTATATTAAGCAAAATAAAAATAAAAAAAATTACTTACAGAGGAGTATTCCCTTCAGAGTCCCGTATATTAACAGATGCATTGTGCTGCAGAAGGATCTGTACCATTTTTAGGTTTCCTTTGGCTGCTGCTCTGTGTAATGGGGTGGATTCAAAATGATCTGTTGCATCCGGATCAGCTCCGTTCTCTAAAAGCATGATCGCAATCTGAGTATGTAGAAAGAGAAAGGAGGGGGGGAGGAGGAGGAAAAGTTAATATAACTAAATACTTCTTCCAAGAGCAACACCACCTCCAGTAGCATAGGCAAACATACCTCCTGCTTATTTTTGGAGGCTGCATAATGCAGGGGCGTACAGCCGTTCTGATTGACAGCATTTACATGAGCACCCTTGGCAATGAGGGCTTTCACAATTTCATCACGGCCTGCCGAAGCGGCAATGTGTAAGGGAGTCCAACCAGCCTACAGAGGCAAGAAAAAAAACCCCACATTATTCAAACTAGGAGTTCCAGGCAAAAAACATGACAAAGCATAACCCCAATACAGACTTGACTACTCATTAGTCATACTGCACATATTCTTACAACTGTAAGGGCAAACTTTATTGATTATCACTAGAGAGACAAGTCTCACGTCCTCTCGTGTGCCTGCATTCAGTACCTGACAAAAGCTGCCAGTTAAATGACAAAAATAACTTCTGTTATGCAGTTATGCATGGTATCTTGCAGGGCACTTCGCCCCTGCAGAATTAACAGCAGCGCTTTTTTAAGAACAAATAAGAAAAGGGTGTCCAAAAGTTTCTACAATCTTTTCTATAGCCTACCCTCTAATTAAACTGACGGGACAACATTTCCTTCTTTAAGGATGATCTTTAGGATGCTTCGTAACGGATGTAATTATTTCAACCCTGCCCCTAGAACAAGTAACAGACCATCTCCTTTGCACCTGTGAAACCACTGAACCTGTCACCTACTCTACAATGCCTTCCCCAATAACCAGAAATCCTCAGGGTACCTCATGATTTGGCACAACGTATTTAAGAGGATCACACCGAGATAAAAGATAACATGAAAACTCCCAACAAAACCCCAAACACCCCTTGTTTTGCAACTTTGCTCATAAGAAGAGTTCTCCTAGAATTTCTTGACAATAAGCAAGACTCATCAAGTCTCGCTACCCCCTCTTCCACATAAACAGTGAAATACTTCAGCTCGCCTTTCCAGCGCACACACAGCTGCACGTGCTTCTTAAAACCGCCCAGAAACCACGCTGGATACACCGACCGAGGGGAGGAGGGCGAAGGGGAAGGAAGCCGCCAGCGCCAGCGGGAGCTGCCCGCAGCCCCACCGGGCCGCTGCTAGGGGCCACTGCTGCGGCCGGGACCCC
>NW_008825109.1:19943875-19960723 GCF_000699105.1 Pygoscelis adeliae
AGCGGGCGGGGGAGGGAGACACGGCCGCCGAGGGGGGACGCAGTGCTCCCCTGTTGGATTTCGAGGGGTGGGAGTCTTTGGGCTCAAAAAGAGACAAGTTCCTCTGTAAGCGCAATGAGTGACGACTTTTCTGACGGAGAGGGCAGGGCACAGCGTAAGAGGTTCCTTCGCCCTGTGTACAGTCTTAAGAAAGACGTTTACCGTCGTCTTTAACAACTGCCTGTGCCGACAGGCAGAGCAGGTGTATCTTCGCGGGCCCTGGGTGCTCGAATCAGAGGGTGGTGTGGCTCAACTTCACTTCTGATTGCTATAACTTTTATATGTATTTATATGTATATATATGTATATTTTTACATTATTTTTTTTAATATTTACCTGATGATTATTCATTCTTTATACTGTATGTATGTGCACTTAGTTGAAGAGTAAAATATAATCGTGTTTGCTTTCTCTTTCAACTGCTGATTTTTTTTGGCAGTATATTCCTTAAGATTGGTATGTAAAAGAAATGATTTTACATTCATTTTTACACTTGAAGGCCTGTTTTCCTCTTCCAACAAACCCTGCTTTAATGAATTATCTAAAAATTGATTGGCCTTCTTTAAGTAGTATTATCATCTGTTATCTTACGGTAAATAGGTCTAGCGTTGAATAGTAACATTACTACATCTTTTATTCTGAAATGTTTCACAGCTCCAGTTAGGAAAGTAAAACCCAGTCTTGCTAACACTTTTCACGTGCTTCCCATTAAGCACAAGGACATAATCGCTTTGAGTGGCAGTATTTGTACACTTAAGATCGAGCATGGGCACATATGCTGTGATGCCTGAACTATTTTTCCCTTTCCTCATTTCCTTGAATCAAATCTTACCCTCACTGCAGTCACCCTGAACTTCTGCTCCTGGCTTCAGCCAGACTGCTTATAATCAAGGTGTCAGTCGCGTTACTCTCTCAGCGCTCGCTGAGGATCAAAACAAAAACCAGCCAAGACATTGGATATTTCAGTGTCAGAACGGCTTGTTAAAGGAAAAGCGTAAACGCGGCTGGCAGCACCATTCAGAAGACCCAAAGACTGCAAAGACTGGCTACAGCCAGTTCAGTCTAAGCACTCGAAGCTGTGCATAAAAGAACAAAGGGACAAAATGGAGTTTGAATTTTGTGTATTCCTGTTCAGTTTTATCTAGGTATGAAAACCAGATCACTATTTTGTCAGACTACTTAGAAGAATTTCCAGAAACTGATGAGCCAGTGTGGATTCTAGGAAGGCAACACCACCTAAACACAGGTATCTTTAGAATGAAAATTCATCTGTAGAATCTGTAGAGCATTCATAGAGTCACATGCAGCAGCAGCTCCTGATTTCCTACGTTCTCTAAATGTCTCATGAGAGAAGTTTATTTTTCTCCATCAACAAGAAACCAACTATAAGCAGCGGTATTCATCCTACAATGAAACCAGAAGTTTACCGATGTACTTTCTATCATAATTCATGCAAAGAGATCGTAACAAGCGATAGGACAAGAGGAAACGGCCTCAAGTTGTGCCAGGGGAGGTTTAGATTGGATAGTAGGAAGAATTTCTTCACCGAAAGGTTTGTCAACCACTGGAACCGGCTGCCCAGGGAAGCGGTGGAGTCACCATCCCTGGAAGTATTTAAAAGCTGTGTAGATGTGGTGCTTAGGGACATGGTTTGGGGGTGGACTAGGCAGTGCTAGGTTAACGGTTGGACTCGATGATCTTAAGGGTCTTTTCCAACCTAAACGATTCTATGATTGTAGCAAAGGCCAGTCAGGTATGAGGCTGGCTACTTCTCAACATCAAATGCCTCAGAAATAGATAAATAAATAACTTTTGGGGAATGTTCAGTATTACTAATGTTATTTTCCCTTGAGGGGTGCTGTCTGCAGCCTGTTATTTGCCACTAAAATGATATTTCAAAAGAATAATAATAATAATAGTAATAATAATAAAATTAGTCTAGGGCACATACTGTATTTTGATGAAAATAAATATGTGACCTAAAAGTCATAGCAGAGTGGTGTATTTATGTATCATATAAAAATAAGATTTCAGAAATGAGTTTTGCCCCTTGGGGAGAAGACAAAGGCGTCCTCCTGTGTTACACGTCAAAGGCGGTGGCCGTCAGTGCAGGCATGGTGTTCAAGGCAGCCGAGGGTACCGCATACAGCCTTGATCGGCTGAAGGATCCCTTGAAAAGGCCAGTCAGTCTGAGCCGCGGCTCAGAGAAAGTGCAGCAAATAAGATTCTTAAGAATTCTTCAGAGCTTTTGGGAGAATTCTGTAAGTGCATGTATTTTAAAAAAAAAAAGAGATTTAATTAATATTATTAACTTTTTCTTAAAATGACTTCGTATTGGGTTTGGAGGTATTGCATAATTCCATGTTGGTTTGCATGTGGAAATTCTTCACCTTTCTTAACTTGCTTTACCAGTTCTTTCCTGAGGACATAGTTCTCCATAGTTGTTTCATTCAAGCTGGGCATAGTCCTTCCAAACACCTTCTAAAACTTCATTGGCTAATAATTATTTCATCCTTAATAAGGTAACTTTAATTAGCAGTCTACAAAAGCTCTCCATGTTTAAACAGCTAAAAAATGTTTTAAGGGTCTTATATGTAAAAGCTAACAGGAGTCTTCCCTGCACTCTGTACATTGACTGTACAGGGAAAATCAGATTTTTTCAGTTTTAAAAGTTCCTTTTAATAATTTCTTTCCTCCAAAAAATATTTCAGACAAATCTAAGTTATTGTTGGACATAAGCGCTCGTCTCTGGTTTACGTATAGAAGAAAGTTTTCGCCTATTGGTGAGTATGCAGCAGACCAGCTGCCTTGTTATAAATTTGATAGCAGGATTAGTGATGTTATCGTGGCGTGAAAAATTATTTTTACAGTATTAGAACATTTTGAGCATCATTTTAACCGTTTATGCAAACAAAATATTAAAGCTATTAAAAACTGTGTTTACTTGTGCCTGCATATAATCAGGTCTTCATGTTTGTAGAGCAAGCAGTAAAGTTAGACCAGCAATATGGAAAGAAAAGGTCTTGCGCAGTGCCTTTTGTCCGTAGGACAGTTGTTATGAGATTTTAACTCCGAAATTTTTTCTCTGGCGCTGCGCTCAGTTGAAAGCCCGTATGGATTGTAATGAACTTTTTTAATAGGAGGCACTGGTCCGTCGTCTGATGCTGGCTGGGGATGTATGCTGCGATGTGGGCAGATGATGCTGGCACAGGCACTGATCTGCAGACATTTAGGAAGAGGTGAGTACTGTTGCTGAGTGAACTTCTGTGTTGTTTGGAGACCGTTTAATTTTTGTCGTAGTTTTCCATAAAAGCACAAAACCTAAATTTATTAACGAAACTGTCTTTGATGCCCTGATAGGAGTTACTAGTGAATTATTCTTGTCTGACAGGGTGAAATCATGCCAGCCTTGAGCAGAGAAGTAGAAATAGAGGGAGGGCAAATAGGGACTCCCATTGTTGTTATTTTATAAATCTTTTTGAGGAATACCCAAGTCGAGGCCAAGGGAAAACCTGCCGCCACGGGTCTTCTCTTCATTGCTTACATAGCCACCAAATGTTCGCACACAGTGACTGAATAGTGACATAGTGATAGACATCATACAAAGTACTTCACAGACCACTCACCCGTCACCAGCCTGAGCTCCAAACCCCACAGCAGAACCCATTAGTGCAAGCTCTTAAGCCTGTATCAACACCTCCCGTCCCAGGATCACAGGTAAGTATCACAGGTCTGGTCCGTGTGTAGCTGCTGTGTCAATTAAATTATTACGGTTAGGTCTGTAATCCTTACGCTGTTGTGCTGTGGTTTCTATGGCAGCATGCTTTGTGGATTTAACTACTTCAATAACTGAATCCACAGAAGGATTTATCCACTTGAATAACTGAATCCATGGAACGGAGGTGCAAAGATTTAACTGAAGGAGTAGGCAAACAAACAGATTACCTGAGAAAAACTGGAGTATGAACCTGTAGTATGTAGCCACTCCATAGCGTCAGCCCGATGTATGCGCTTCTCTGTCAGTCAATGGGAGGTAACCACCTTACGTTAGAAGCAAGAGCATACACGGCAAAGCTACGTTTCGGATTTTGCCGTGGCAGAGGGCCAGCGCTGTGTTTGGGCTTCGCTTTATGGATCTTACAGCATTATCTGATGTATGCTTACAAACCTAACAAAATCTAAACAGAGCATATCGTTTTAAACAATCTTGGTAGCTCACGTACAGCAATAGCTATCAATTCTCAGCAGCGATCACTCAGAATGTATTTGCAGTTGACATTTTTATTTTATTTTCCCAGTTTTCACAATCTAGCCTGTGCTGATAAAGGACAGCTTGATAGTAAATGACTAGCTGTGACTTCTAGGAACTCTAAACAAAATGTAAATACTGGAGATTAATTGTATGTTAGTCTTTTAACATCTCATTGTATGGCTTTCTACTATCTAGAAATATCATCATGACGCTGGAAACATTATTTTTTAATCTGTATAACTTTCTTCCTGTAAGATTGGCAATGGGAAAAACACAAAAAACAACCAGAAGAATATCATAGAATCTTACGGTGCTTTCTAGATAGAAAAGATTGCTGTTATTCCATCCACCAAATGGGTAAGAACACACGTCGACTTTTTTTTTTCCACTGAAAAAAAAACTGCTGTGTTGAACCTTTCTAATTTGAAATATGTTAATTCAAAATTTTAAACAGGTGATTATGAAGACAATGTATATGTTTATATATAAATAAAAATGCATGCAAATGGGTACAAAGTAATAATTCAGAAATGTTATTTGCTGAGACCTAAATAAATCTGTATACTAGAATCTAGCTCTTGATAAAGTATGTAAGCCTTGTGTACCAGCGTCGATAGTATTAAAATAGACAGTCACAAAGCGTATTGCTGTAATTTGTAATAAAGGACACTAATATTTGTCATTCTCATTACAGTTCAGAAACTTTTTGTAAAGGAACTAGCAGTCATTAAGATCTGAAAAGAGCATAGATTGAGAAAATAATTGTTGTTGCTACATAGAGTTTGCAATTGCTCTAGAATGTATGTCAGAATATTAGTAGGTCATGCTATTTAACGTATATCGTGACCAGGCTCTCTGTGGTCTTTTTTTTGTCTATGTGTGTGTGTTTTCCCTCATAAAAACAGCGCAGATGGGTGTTGGAGAGGGGAAATCAATTGGAGAATGGTTCGGACCAAATACAGTTGCTCAAGTACTGAAGTAAGTCAGATCGCACTGGCTCATTCAGAATGTACTCCCCTGGGGCTGCTAAGCTCAGAGACCAAGATAAGGCTCAAGACACGGTTTTAAAGGCTGATCTCCCTCTCTCTCAGAATCAGGAACGTATGTGCCGTGTGTTTGCAAGTACAGTGCGGACCGTGCTGCTGTAGCCCGGTGGGCGGGTACTGAGCTGGGATTGGGGGAGTTCTAAATTTTAATATACCAAGAGCCTGGGGAAGACCTGCCAAAAGGTCTCTCCTCCTATGCAGTCTGCATGCCCTAACCAGTAAGCACCGGAGATACGTAGTCCTTTCCACAAAGCGGCACGGCTCTGAGGTCAAGAGTGCCACCACGCAGATTAGAGTGGTGGTATGAAACATCAGAGTGAAGCCATCCAGGCCAAGGAGGGAACTGAACTGCAGTTCCTCACTGTCTGAGCTGCAGCTCTGCCTGAAGGCTGCTGTATAAAACATGGGCAGCTCCTCCTAGACTAGAAGCCACGCTTGAAAGAGTTGACTTTGCTCTGTTTGTGAGGGATGGATGGAGGTGCCAAATCTCAAGCGGAGGCTAGACTGCAGGTCCTGAGTGCTCAGCAGCAATTCTTTGCGGCCCTGGGACAGACACACGTTCTGAAGAGAGAGAGGAGCTAAACCATGCCCTGGCTCCCAGCTCTTCTCACTTACAAATTCTCCATGGCTTAGTGCACACAGACAGGTTTTTCTGGCTTATTTTAGACAGCTGACTCGTCCTGTGCAGCTTAAAGAGTGTAGTAGCTCCCTTCCCTGGAGTTTTGGATTTCGCGTAAGTGGACAGAAACCTGTGTGCTGTAATGCCGCCCTCCTAACTTTTGGGTGCCGAAAACCTTTAGCTGATCCAGCTTTTAACACCCCGAGTCTGCTGTCCACATGTGCACAGAAATAGTTCCTCCACTGAATTTCATGGAACTTCTTAAGCAAAAAGTAATGTGCAAAACTGGCACAGGAATTTTTTCCTTCTCTAGACAATGCCAGGCACAATGGGCAGGATCCCACTGAGGAGGCTGTTAAATGCAATAGAAAGTAATAAACCTAAGTATGTGACTGAGCTGTTACTGTCGCTGCATTTGGCAAAAGGACAAAACAGTTTTCACGTGGTACAGCGTGTGTGCTTTTCCTGCTACCACTCAGTATTTATTTTTCTAAATGTATTAAATATTAAATATTCAGTTATCTTTTTATTACATGGAGACTTAAAAAAAACCCAAACCATCAAATACATTTTTCCAAAGAAACAATTGAATTTTTTTTACTCAAGAACCATCTAATTGTCCTGAATGAAAAGCTACCCTCGTGGTCCTAATTAGTTTATATTAATTATCACCTTAATGTTTTCTAGGAAGCTTGCTTTATTTGATGAATGGAATTCATTAGCAGTTTATGTATCTATGGACAATACAGTGGTCATTGAAGACATCAGTAAGTGAAACACTAGTTCTCCAGTTACAGTTTTTGATTTGACTTCACTTTCCTGAGTGTATCTGAATATGAACAAAATACTTCTGGGCCATCCCTACTTGTTCCCAGGGTAAGAAAAGGAATAAAGGAAATGCAGACTCAAGTTTTGGGTGTCCAAAACTAAAGCCAGCACAGAACAGTGTAGGCTTTTTTGGTGGCCAACTTACATACCGTGCAGCTTGGGAGAAGATGGAGTTTGGTCTGTGCTATCTGAACTACCACCCCCGAAATGGAATGAAGTTGCAGTATGTAAAATACAGAGAATTGTTTTCAATGCAGAGTTTGCCAAAGAGATGTCCTTTTGTCAGGCAAAAGAGAAACCAGGGGCAGATCCTGGAGAAACGCACGGCCAGGCTTAATTTTCAGTTGTAAGAAAGGTGGGTTCACAAGTGGTATTTAGCCACAGCCTATTTCTACTTTAGTCCCTACTTCTGCTTATTTTACGTTCACATCATTGGAAGTGAAGCGTTCCCTGAAGAGTTTCTAATGCTATCATCATCTCTGCCGTTTCATTTCCCTGACATTTTATGGGCAAAGCTTGACAGTATTAATAACGCTAGTAGTAAATGTAACTTCAGTCTTAAATTTTCATCCCCCAGTTGTGTATCTCATGTCTCACCAATGTGCCAGCACATACTCTGTCCACTAGAGTTACTTCTACTAAATAGTTACGATTTCCGTGCCCTGCTCCTTTGGCCTTAAGCAGGAGCTCTGTAAAGATGTCTGGCAAAGTAGCTTAATTCGTGATTGAGAGGGAGATCTGCTCTGTGTTCCTTTGTGCGTTCGTTGATTTCTGGTTTTATTCCCACAGAGAAGATGTGCTGGTCCCCTCCCCAGAGCAGCAGCGCGGCCCACAGCAGCGCACATTTGCACAGAAGCGCTCTTGGCCGAAATAAGAACACGGCAGGATTCTGCACAGGCTGGAAGCCCCTCTTGCTTATTATACCTCTACGGCTAGGGATAAATCACATAAATCCAGTGTATATTGATGCGTTTAAAGTAAGGGTTTTTTCAGCAAATTGTTTGTTATTGTGAAATAAGTTCAGGTATCTGTTACATTAATAAACAAACCCACTACAGTTTCATTTTTCTCCCTTGGAACTCCTTAGGAATGCTTTAAGATGCCACAGTCTTTGGGAGCATTAGGAGGGAAACCAAATAACGCCTATTATTTCATAGGATTTTTAGGTAAGGAAAAAAGAAACTTATTCTGAATATGCATATGATCTAAGGAGAAAGGGGTTTTGTTTTGGGTTTTTTCTGAAGGGGAAATAGCAAGCAGTTTAAGCACGAGAATAGAGTAGATGAAGAAACATACCTCAAATACTTCAGGAATGGAACGGCATCATTCTTACAGGAGTGGACAAGTAGCAGCCAAGCTTGACGTAAAAATAAGTAACGATATAAGCAAGAACAACACACTAAGAATAGCTGATGGCATTCGACAAGTGTCAAATGTCACTACTGCTAAAATACTGATTTTTTTCCTAATCATTAACACTTTCTAATGAAGGGTGTCTTGTTTTATTCTTTTGCCTCACAGTTTTCTTAAATTATTTTCTCGTATTTCAAACTTTTTCTGATAGCAGTGACTTTTTCACCTTCTTCCATGTCTTCCTTTATTAATTTGAGCAATAGTTAATACTAGATTCAGTCTTTCAGACTTCACCCCAGTTTGATGCCTAATTTTATGGATATTTTGTTCTTCCTTTTGTAAATCCTGAACTGTTTCAGTCAGACTTCTTTGTTCCAGTTTCTGAATGAATGCCTGATGGGATTACAGATTGCATTGGTGGTCACCCTGTGCTTTTTGATCTGTGGAATGTTAGGCATTATAACACTTGACATTTTTAAAAAATGTACTGGACCTCGCAGAGAAAAAGGAAAGTACGCGACAAAGGTAGAACAAACCAACCAAAAATCTACAGTAATAGGTCACAATAGAAAATGATACTAAATACCCTGTGGGAAACTACTGTGTCTAACGTTCCGGTTCTCCTGAAGACTCGCTAGCTAGAAAGTCTAGGTATTGCCTGTGATGATAATCTAATTTCTATTTTACAAGTCTGGATGGAATAAGTGCTTATTAAAGTCTCTTGCTTATTATCAACATGCGGATTTTACCCATACAGGCAATGAGCTGATCTATTTGGACCCTCACACCACTCAAAGTTTTGTAGATTCGGAAGAAAATGGCACAGTTGATGACCAGAGCTTCCACTGCCAGCAGGCCCCACACAGAATGAAGATCATGAATTTGGACCCTTCAGTAGCTTTAGTAGGTGTTAGGACATAATAGATGTGTATACTTTATTTCAAAGTAATACCTCTGTATATCGATAAGGGCAGTAATGCCTTTCCTTGAGCAGAATCAAGATCACAGGGCTGTCTTCTACGATCTAAAATTCAACACGTGGCAGTTTATATATTAACTGCATAGGATACATTAATCTTAGGTCCAGCAGGGAACTGGCTGTTTGTATCCTAGGGAGGTAATTCGTTTTCTTTACTGAGCAGCATTTACCTCCTGCAAGAAGTATTTTGAAGGTCAAAGCAAGGAACTGAAGCAGGTTTCCTTATTTTATTCTATCACTACTGTAGATGCATGGTCGCTCTGGACAAGTTACTTAAGCTTGACTTATTTTATATCATAATTTATAAATCTCTAAATGGATTTACTTGTAGAAGTCATCCAGTACACGTCACAAGAATACTGTGGTAGATGAAGAAATTAAATCTGGTCCCATGCCAGTATCCTTTGGTTGGGTTATGGGCGACTGTCACTTGAGACACGTTTCTAAAGCTTTAAACAATGCATAAAAATACCACAGCATCCTTCACTCATTGACATACTGTTATTATTTAACACCACTACTGTATGTATTTTTTCCTTAGGGTTTCTTTTGCAAAGAAGAATGTGATTTTGATAACTGGTGTAGTCTCGTACAAAAGGTAATAACACTATTTTATTTGCTCTGTATGAAATAATGTATACTTTTTTTTTTTAAATGGAAATTCCCATTACATCTTTCTCTGCATGCAAATTAAATGAGCCATAGAGAAGAATGCATTAATGCATCAGGGTAAGCCAGTACTACTGAATTGCTAATTGGAGCTTGTTCAGCACTTTGACAACCATAAACCCTGACACTTGGTAAACGGGTGTAAATACATACCCTTTGAAAGTTTTTCTTTTTTTAGCACTACCATGTTACTGGCTGAAACTTAGTCGTTTACTGAGAATAAATGTTAAAAGTAAGTTTTAACTGCCGAGTTGTAGCAATTTATGTATTTATTTATTTGCTTCCCGATCCTTTGTTATTGTTGGACATAATATATTACTACATGTTCTAATTATGACTGTTAGGCCCTGTTACCACAAAAGATCTGATTCTGTAAATGCTGAGTCCTTCCAGCTCCTGGGCGGGACACACAAAAGGTGCTTGCTGCCACAGGAAAAGGACTTTAGGACGTTTCTGCATGCAGTTGGTATACTAAGCAACAGAAGCGTGAATGTGAAGTAACGTCAACATCTAAAGGCATTTATTTAAAAAAAAAAAAAAAGGGCTAAGGAAAGCAGTTTGTAAATAACTGAAATACAGGATATGACGTAGCTTACCTGATTGAAGAGGAGTGGAATTTGGCTTCAATAATAACTTGTTTCTCCTGATCAAAACCTACCTTTCAAAATCTGTTGGGTTTTTTGGAGCTGGTAGACCTGTCTTTTGTTCCCATGGATCAACAGAAAACTTGAACGCAGAGAGGTCCATGCAAGTAATTTTCTTTTAAAAGGCAGAAAATATTGTATGTTCTTGGTGTCTGTTTGCTACACATAAACAAAATTATAGGTGTATGGATAACACAGCTAATTATAACACACTGATAACTTGTACGACAGTTCAAGAGAGATCTGTCTTCCAGGTGTGTTTTCAACTCGGAAAATATTACAGAGATCTGTGTAGCAGTGATTCATAATGGCAAGTACTTGATATAACAGGTTTTCACTGTATGTCTGCATAAAGCCTTTGTTTTTTGATAGACATACATAATTAAAAATGTTTTTAATTAAGCGGACATTTTTCGTCTTTGAAGGTTCTCTTGAGGCATCTTTTAAAATGAAAGTGTTCTGTCCTCAGGAGATTCTAAAGCAACAGAGTCTACGGATGTTTGAGCTGGTCCAGAAGCATCCACCACACTGGCCTCCTTTCATACCTCCAACAAAGCCAGAAGTGACAACTACAGGAGCAGGTGCAGTACCGACTGAAAGTACCGTTGTGCGGCAGAGTGTTCCTCATTAGCAAACAGAAGAATGATCGCAGGTGGAATAACTATGCTTTCCTAAGTGTCAGGCAATCACCACGTGATTAAATGCCGTATTCTTACAGAATATCAGACAGTTATCCAAACAGGCCACATAACAATTGCTAGCACAGAGATATATATATATTTTTTTTTAATCTTACAAAATACTTTGCAGGACACACTCCAGAAAAGTGGGCTTTTTTGTTTGTGTTTTTAAGTAGACAAAATCAGGCATGTCTTTAGATTCTAAATTGTTTAATTTTTTTTTTTTTTTTTTGCAGAACTCATTGAATCTACTGACAAGCTATTTGAATTGGAAGAAGAATTTGAAATCCTGAGCGTATGAAGGAAACCGTGGTGACCCTTCTGAGTATTGAACATATTGGTAGTATTATTGCATTGACTTAAATCACACAGCCATGTTAGCCCCAAAGTGCCTGAGATTACAGATAACAGAGCACAAAAAGCTAGTAGCATCCAAAACTCCAACAGTGACAGTTCCTGCTGTCAAAGAGCTTCCCCAGATGGAAAGGCAGTAAAAGATCTTATAAGAGCAGCCTTAAAGGGAACCTCTTTTTAAGTGTGTCTTTCCTGAAGACTAACGGACCTTTGAGATTAAGGCAAAAATAAGTATTTCACTGGGCTGTACGTTTGGAGAAAGGGATAACACCAAATGGGTATTTCTTGCTCTCATATAATGCAATAGTTTAGTTCTTAAAGCAAAACAGTTTTCAGTTAAGGAGGATGTTTACTGCTGTTCTCTCCTGTGGGCTGCATCGTAGAGAAAATACATTGTCTCGTTTAAAAGATCGACTGGATCAGAAGAAAATTGTTTCCTTGTTAAATATTTTAACATGTATTTGAGCAACCACACTTTATTACAAAAATGTTTCTGTAAAAGGAACTATGTCTAATGTATACGTTTTGCAATAGCCTTCCTGTTTCTGGGAAACCTCAAGAGGAACAGGAGACTCAAACAGTTGATAGAGATCACAACCACTGTTCTAGTTATATTTCACCTTGACCTTAAAATTCAGATCATTAGGCTGACTTTTCTTTCAGAGCTAAAATGAGTCAAAGGTGGGTTAACTGTACCTTATTTATTTTAAAAAAGATTTACACAAGTTTCTCTGTTAACAGCACTTTATCTGTGCATCTAATAAATTTCTTAAGCTTTTCATAGGTTGTATGCTGCTATATTTTGTTAATTTGTTTGTGTGAACTAAATATAAACCAGGTTATCTTAAAACTTAATATACAGGCATATGCAAATTACTTAATTGTTGGGTTTTGACTTGTTGCCTTTTGAAATCTGTTTTGGTAAAAGTGCCTTAATTCTACAGGTTTATCAGAACAGCCTGTGCGGTTTTCTTTCTAAGGCAGAGTATATCTCTAGCAGCCATAAGAAAAACAGCTCAGAATAATTAAAGGCAAAGATCTTTTAATCCATTCTAAAGTTCCTTTTTACTATCAGACAGTCCCCATTATGGTCATTTTGTCACGATAGTGTAATGGACGTGAATCGCACAGTTCCATCTTCACCAATAAATGACACCATAGAGAAATACTGAATGCTGTCTCCTCTCACTTGCACTTCCTGATCAGGGCCAGTGGGATTTCCAAGAAAATTGTTAACCAGATCATATTTCATCTTGTTTGCCTTCAGTGTTCATTATCCACAGTTTGGAAACTATACACTTAGAAAAAATATCATTTTCTTCCCCTCCCCATGGATTAGCTGCATGTTTTTTTTAAAACAAAGCATGAACTTATTGTTCATGTAGCAGCGATTGTAGTCCTCTCCTCCCCACGGACAAAAATGAAAACGAAGCCCTTGCTCTGAAATGCTCAGTCTCAAGCAGTAACTGCTAAAATTAAAAGGAGGCACCTAAGTTAAAAAATAATAATAAAAAAATCAGTGGAGTACAGTATACTTACTCCCCACATAGCTCTTAGCTATTATGTAAACACTCTTCAGAGAGGAGGTCTTGGCCCTGCAGACCTCCTGAAGAAGTATTCTTGGTGGGGGTAAACAGATTTATGAAAGTGGGGCTGAGGGAAGAACGGCTGGTGATTGGAATTCCCACCCCGTGCACCTGACAGAGAACGGCTTGTGTGGGAAAAGGCTGGGCTCGTTGAACTTGGTGGAAGTTTGGACGTTGATAGGAGTAGAGCCAGGTTACTGCAATAGAAGCCGCTCGCTAAAGATAGCCGTGCTTAAAATGCATAAGGCTCTGATCCTGGAAAAAAAAAATAATTGTATTTGCCCGTGTCCATGTTCAAAAATAAAACCAAGTCCCTGTAGACACAATACCTGATTGATGCTCCTTTTTATAGCAGCATGGGAGCCCAATGGCTGAAAAATTCATTGTAGTTTGCCAGTTATTTGCACAAATTTTCAAAAAGTAGTGAGCTTCACTGTGTGCACACAGTGTTTTAAAGTTGCATTTGCATAACCCAAGATGGAAATACAATGATCTGTCTGTGCTGGGACAGCTAAGAAGTAGACTGAATATTCTGCATAAAAGGATTGCCACCCGGGAGCATTAAAATGCCTTAAAGATATTTGCAAGATACATCCAGAGCAGTTGAGGTCTTTCACAATTAGAAATAAGTTAAATGAAAGACTAAATTGTTCTTCACAAACTCCTCGCTCATCTCCAGTGTGTTTCAACTTCAGAACATGCAGAGCTCTCTGACCCCGATCTAGGAAGATAATATTATATTATGCATGTAAATAATCATTAAAGGTAAAAATATTACCTGCTTAAAAGTATGCATGTTCTTAAGTACTTTGCTGAATAGAGCTGAAGCCCTAGAACCTAGTAAAGAAATACTACTTTAAAATAATGTCTGTCTTGCATTAGTAATAATTTTCTGGACGATTCTGTCTTAAAGATTTTTAAGCCAAGGCGATAGTGTATTTGCAAGGCACTTCTTTCAAATGTCCTGGAATGTCAATATATAAGGATTTCATATGCTTTACTCTAGAGAAGTTGATAATAATAACTTTAGTCCAACTAAATGAATTCATTATATATGTATTAGCATACCTGTTTCACAGCTTTCCCTCAAAATATGCAAGGATAATACAATTGGTGGCACTTCTCTTTAATTATGCCCTGAAGGAAAGTGTGACTGGTTAACAGTGCATATACTAAAAATAGAATTTTTTAAACTAACAGAAATAAAGCCCAGAGGAAGGAGTACACAGCACGTTGTGACTGTAGAAGTAAAAAATGTACATCCCATAACTGCTTACTTGTGTGTTTGCATAAGTTTGCATGCTATCTAGTAAAGCCTCTACTTTTCAAATACACACAGCTTGAATAATGACAAAACAAGTGTGCCGAGGCTACCTCAGAAAGGAAATTTACGTTCATAGTAATGAAATGTTTCTGGTGGCTGCACATCATTTGACTGCAAGAAGGTAAGCACAGACCTTGAAGTAGACATTGTAACCTGGAATATATTTCAATAGAAAGCTATGAAAAATGATAGAGGTGTTTTGGATTCAGCTTCACATCAAAAACTGTGTTTTCCACTGGGGTAGCTCTTTAAAGTCAACCGTGGATGAGAGTCTGGATTAGAATTGATTACCTGTCACTGGAGGAAAGAACATCCCGTCTGTTTAATAAGGAAAGCAAAACAAATTAATCTTTGAGTCTTCCTAAGGAAGTTATCAACCAGTAATGCTTAGTCTTTCTAAGTCACCTACAATACACTGATAAATTTTAGCTAGCTCTGTATTTCACAGGAGAATGAGTCTTCATTCCCTTACACTAGACCAAATACTGTTTGCAAAGACACTAATAAAGCATAACTTTTGAAAAGTCTCTCTTGTTGATGATTGGCGTGTGCCTCGGACAGAGGAGTGGTGTAATGTGAGACATCAGTTACTCTTCGGTCTGAATAAGGAACTCGCAGAGACTTTCTGAGGTAGCCATAAATGAGGGAAAAAAAACCCACTGAAGTAAAAGCATAGCACCATGTTCCATAGAAAAAAGAGGTTTCAGAGCACTGGTCTTTTCCTCCTCTGTGTGCAGTCAAAGTCAAACTCCTGGACTTGACACTCCGTTTTTGTAGAATTCTGGCTGTCTTGATTCACCCATCAACCACACACAAAACAGGTTTATGAATTTATCCTTCTTCACATCAGTGATGTCTAGTCTTAGGTAACAAAGGCTGTTAATGTTACTGCATTTTTGTTACTACAAATTCTTCATGCACACTTGGCAACGACTGACCCTTGTTCGAAGCTGTCCTGCTTTCAGAGTTTCTGAGGGAGGAGCACTGACAAACTGCTGCGACTGTTCAACAGTCGTCAGCCAGAAGCTGTATTTGTTTGCAAAGTAATGGCACGTTCCCCTAGCACCCTGGCATTCAATGAATGGAGTAGCACGGAAATCCTCCAGGCAAGAACCGGGTGAGACAAGGGACTGACCTCCACCTTCTGCACCAGCCGCAGTATGCTGAAATAAAGATGTCAATTTAAGTGAGTTCAAAAGAACAGAATGGGAGGTAAACAGGGGAGTCCTCCAGTTCCATTATCAAAAGGAGTAAAACAGGCAACCAAAATTATACCTTGGCTATGTCTATCTGTCTTTTGAGTCGGGGCTAGAGGTGAAGCAGCAAAGGAATGTACTTAGGCTGAATATACAGGCCTGGTATAATGGAAACCCAGCTTTTCACTTGCAAGCTGGGACAATTTGGAAACAATAATGCTGACTTCACACTTTTCTAACAATCTTACACTAATGAGCTTCTAGGAGAGTGCAATGGAAAATGTTCTACTTTTTCCACTGAGAGAGGGGATTAAGACAATGCTGTAGCTTAATTAGCGTTTCCACATTTAAAGGTTTGAAGAACAAAGATGATCTGTGGCAGTACAGAACTACTGCATCAATGTTACTACTGAACTTGAGCAGTACAGGTGAGAAGGCCAGCTAAACGGGGCAAACTCAGAAAGCCCACAGCAGGCCAGCTGATAAAGAATAAATGCACCAGGGCAAGAAGCTACCGGGCTCTAGCTTCCTGTAAGCAACTCAGAATACGGTCTCAGTCACCTAGTCAAAGAGGAGATCTAGAAATGTTTAAAGCTGCCTTTGCATTAGCAATAGTATCCTTACCATAAGGAAGGAGTATCCTATCCATAGGCTGCGCCAACCAACGGGACACTGTGGGATGGTGATGTCCTGGCTGTGCACAGCCACAGCCTGGGAAGGTGCTTCACATACTGAGCAACGACTGATGTACTGTGGGATCTGAACACTGTCCACTGGCATCATGGGGATAGGAGCAGTGGTGGAGAGCCAGTAGGACTTGTCATTTCGGCTGGCGTAGTAGCACACTTCATTGATGTTGCAGTAAATAAAAGGCATGGTGCTGAAGCGAGGCAAACACGAGCCAGCAAAACCTGGGAAAATTGGAGAAGCGGTCATACCAAGCAGCTGCCAAATGCTCCAACTCGTACACACCAGACATGAGTGGCGGAGGATGGCACAACTGACACTGCTCCCAGTACAGATTCTGGCCAAGCAGACTTCCACCACCTCTACTACAATGGCCTGCGGTACCAACGAAGATTGCTCCTTTGAAACGGGATTTTGGCCTACATTGTTTATGCCTGAGAGAATTCTGTCAACTCACCAAGATCCTGGTTGTGTGACTTTTCCTGCCCCTCCACGTACAATAAGCTGTAGCCGTCCCAGAGCTTATTCATTCCTATGGGACAAGGTGGGATTTGGTCTGATTGACTGTGCTTCACTAAAGTGTATCCAACGC
>NW_008825109.1:19960777-19980337 GCF_000699105.1 Pygoscelis adeliae
GCAACACCTAGAAGACAGAAAAGGAGTCACTATTACTAATACGCAGTGTGGACATCAGCTGGCTCTCTACCTGATTTTGGCATTGCTGTCATTGTGTTTATGTCAGTCTTGTACAATGAGGAGCCCAAGTTTTGATGGTTGTTATATGAACAACTGGACTTATCAGTTCCAAAAGCAGTCGTTTCACAATAGCAGCCACCTATTTCCTACCTCATTTAATTTTCTTTCTTTGCCCAACAACTCTGGTGCCAATGTGTTAGCACATATCTCACAGTACAATAATTCTGAGGATCTCAAAGCACCAACCAAAACCTAATAAATTCATTTTTGCTATAGTGCTCTTCATGATGATATTCCTTTGACACAGAAAGGCCAAAAGTTGTACAACAAATCTGTGGCAGAATCCAAACCTTCTCTTTCTCACTGTGCCTTTCTTCTACTATCTAACCCTCTCAGCTGTGTTCACTGTGAATACCATTTTGCTCTTTTAGATCTTCAGGATGATGCCCACATCCACAAAACATTAAAACCAAAAGATGTTCAGAACTGTATCTAGGGAAACACCAGCAGTGATAGACAACAATGACATGTGACAATCTTCCTCACTGAAGATTATATTTACTTCATTGCAGATACAAGACACAAGATCGCGTACTGGTCTTCCTAAGGTAATTTGGTGTTGGGGAGGGTCTCTGCAGAACCTGTAGGCAAACAGAATTCTACTGATAGCTTCCTTCTGATCTGTGCTCCCCAAATCATAAAATTACCTTCAAATCCTTGTGGTCCTGGGGCACCCGAAGGTCCTGGATCCCCAGCTATGCCAGGTGATCCAGGTAAACCATCACGTCCTTTCAAACCAGATCTTCCTGGCAGACCTTTTGTACCTGAAATTAAATACAATTATTACTATCATTATTTCCTCATACTAACACCTTCACTCCTGCAGTCATGTTCCAGAAGAGAAATACATTGTCAGCAGCCATGCTGAGAGCTCACTCTTCAACAGCTGGGGTCACAAACAACTACCTCCATACAGGGATTCCACATGATCTGATTATCTGTTAAAGGATGAAGAGGTGCAGCTGAACATTAGACAAGACTGAAAATGCAGCACTGAGATCTGGGATAAGCTACTGATTTTAGTCTGAAGCCATACCAGACCTAAGACTCAGGTTTCAATTTGATGGCCGTGGAAGTCTGTGAACTCCTCTCAGCTCTGTCCCGCAAGATTCCTGCCACTGTGAAAACAAGAATCCTCTGGTATAATGGGCCAGCTGTTGTAGCTGAAGAAAATTGAGTTACCTTGCTGAAATTTTGCTTAAGACTTGAAGTCACTTCTTTTGTTTGATTTCACCCTTTTTTCAAACCAGAAAATTGGCCTTGATGTTCAGCCTAAATATTATGTAAAATTAGAGCCATTGACTTGAACTAAATTCACCTTTCCCCTCTTCCCCCTGATATTTGATGATGAGCATCTGACTGACAAATCTTTAAAAAGTCTCAGGGCAGTGAAGGGTGCTCAAAATATAAAGGCTTAGAATGTAGTGGCATGTAAGAGGAGGTGCCTGCCTATGGACCTTTAGAATCCATTCAGGACTGTCCTGACCCCAAACCAGAAAGGTCTGGCACGGATTGGATAAACGAACAATAAAGTAAGTGTTCAGGATGGTACAAGTTAAAATATAACAAAATAGTATGAAGAGACAGAAGGCGTTTTGCAATTGCACAGAGCTAGATACCTAGCATGTGATCAGTAATGTGGAAGGTTAATATTAGTAGAAAGAAATGTGACTGGGAAACAGATGGGTGTACATTTGCACAACTTTTGTAAAGATTAAGCATTAAAAATAGTATAAATAGGGGTAATTTCCCAATGAACTTCTCTTTTTCCACTGCTCTGCAGTGGAATCTGTTACCTGATTGCCTGACCAGTATTAATAAAGGTGCTCTCAGCTTTTACTGCCTGCACATCTATTCACTTTAGGAACTGACAACAGGAAGCCAGGAACTAACACAGCTCTATTCACTGTGATGGGACTCATGATAACATCTAGGGGGAAGGACTGGTGCTAAGTGGTGCTAAACTCCTGCTCTAGGAGTTTTCATGAATAGAAGTGAACACTAACATTTAAAAATCGCCTAAATGGCAGTGCTAAGAAAGGAATCATGGGGCCTAGAAGAGCCAGCTGGTGCAGGACCCACCAGAGTTGCTTGGCCAAACAATATGAACAAAGTGGTGCAGGCTGAAGTTCCCAGCACTTCTCCAGTTACAGTATTTCATTGACAGTTGAAATAATTCTCAGTGGTGAATAATTTTCATGACCACTCCACCTGCTAGTACCAAAGCTGGTATCATATCAGCTACCTTACAGGCTGCTGTACCTAATTCTGGAAACCTAATTAAAAAACACTATAAAAGTGCATGAACAGAATTTATCAATTACATTCTAATAATAATAAAACATGATATTTGTATGCATTTTGCTGGAATTATTTCCTTTATTAGAAAAACCTGTAAACCTTCCTAATGCATTTGAGAAAGTAGTGTTGTTCTTCCAGAAGGCCAGCATTTCAGTGATCTGAGTGTACTTTTTACCTGGTTTTCCAGCTGGGCCCTGGAATCCAGGATCTCCATCAAAGCCAGGGACACCATCAATTCCTGGCAGACCAGGTAAGCCTGCAGGGGCTGTGATTTCTTCTGGCTGTGGGGTTGTACCTGGAGCCCCTTGTTGGCCAGGGAGACCTGCACACAGTGCAAATGGCAGTGTAAGTACCCCACAAAAAATTCACAGTTTTGATGATAATACTGACACAAAGGAGAAGTATGCTGAATTAAGACTGTCTTAGCACATCAGCACTGGGTATCTTTGTAAAAAGTGGTATGTCAAGCTCTTCCTAATTTATTTCAATTTCTAAGAAACCAAGAGTCCCCCAAATAAGCCCATTAAGGGAGCTCTGAAATCTTCCCCAGCCCAAACCATGTGCAGTAAAGTGCAGCTTTTCAAATCCTCCAGCACTCACCTCGATGGCCCATTTCACCTTTCAGCCCAGGGTAACCAGGATCCCCCGGAGGCCCATCTTTACCTGGCATCCCCATAAGGCCAGGGTCCCCTCTTACACCTGCAAAGACACACAGCTAAAGACCTCGGGGCTAAGCGTAGGGTCCTGATTCTGATCCACAGCTGGGGCACGGAGAAACACACTGACGGCAGCAATGGCAACAGCAGTTCAGCTCTGAGATGGAGGGGACCACAACCCTTCAGAAACTCTGTGCCCATTTTGATGTCCAGAATGGCTGCAGAGCCTCAAGACAAGAATTTCCACTGCTACATAATTAGACTTTATTGAAAGTATTCTTCCCCTTCCTTGGGTAACGCAGGGAACGTGTTTGGGGAGTACACATCTTTTCTGTTTGAAATCCATCTCTATGCACAGCACAGAGGGATGGGGATCTGCCAGCCTACAAAGACAGCATACAGTTCTTCACCTGGCAATGGTTCTCCATTGTCTCCTGGCCTTTGAGCTGCGCGGTTTCTTTGAAACCTTGCTACTGGAGTTCTTGTTTGCAGCTGCCCTCTAGGCTCCTTTGGCAGAGACCAAAGAGAGAGCAACCTGCTCCCTGCCTTAGCCAAGAACAAGATCTCTTAACTCCTACAATCCTCTTAGCCTCTTCTGGAGACCTAAACCCACCACACTATGCCTCTGAGCATACATGATAGGTGGGATGAAACGGCATCTCCAGTCTTTGCCTAGACAGCATATACAAGTGGGTAACTGTAGTCGACAAGCACAGCATGTGGACATCATCTACTCAGAAAAAAACAAAGAGAAGAGGAAAAAAAATCCTTAGGGACACACTGAAGAGCACCTGGAGCTGGCCTCCCTTTGCTGCTTTTGGAGTCAGTAGGTAAAACCTGCGTGGGCCAAAAGGGAAGACTTAGACAACAAACTCAGCTGTGCTTACACCCGAATGAGGATTCGTTTCAAAGCAGTCACACTAACCACGATAGCCATTCATACTGTCAAGGTGACAGCTGCCAAACCACACCCAGAGCCTTTCAAGGCAAGATTACCTTTGAATCCAGATGCTCCAGGGAGTCCAATTGGACCAGTGGGTCCCACGTCACCCTTAATGCCTCGCAAGCCAAGAACACCAGGGAAACCTGGAGTGCCTGTGTCACCTTGGTCAGAAGCTGGGCCAGAGGGCCCTCGTGGTCCTGGAGGACCTGGAAGACCTAGAGACCATAGTGTTAATTAGCACAGTCTGCCCAGCATGTCTTTCTAGAGAACAGTCATTGTTTGGGTGTCTATATTTCCGGGGGTGTCCCCTCCTCCCGAAGGAGAAGAACCAGACCCCACCCGCTTATATCCACTTAGGTCTTACAAACTTTTAAATTCTTTTAACCACAGTAACTTAGCGTCAAATTCTGGGCCTGAGCATAGCCCTTGCCCCATCTGGTAGCTAGCCTGGTGACTCAGACATTCCCTAGAAGAATGAGAGTAATGGCTTCAAATCCTTGGCCAGGGAAAGGCTTAGAGTCTCAGCCTCTCCAACAAGGCTGTGAGGTACTGAATGGGTACCAATGCCATCACGACAAATCTTTCAAACTATACTTGCTGTCAACCCTACAGCAAGTGCTTCTTATGTACCTCTAAGTAGCAATGGAGCTTTGCTGCCTCCCAGCTCACACAGGAGACTTCTAAACTTTACACAGAGCCTATGATTACAGCTGTGGAAACCACAGTCCAAAATGGAGCTAGTGTCCAAATTTAGACGTACTACACTAGACTTAAGTACCTACCTTAGTGCCCAAGTCTGTCTTCAGTACTACAATAGGTGAAATGAATATAGGCTAGAGAGCTTTAATAACAGGCTAAATCAAATCAGGATTCAATAGCAGGAATTGAAAACACATCTTCTCATTCTCGATCCCTGATCTAAACCCCAGGTTACTAAAGTGACAGTACTCATCCAAGTAATTTCCCCTCAGAGCTCTTCAAAGGAAGCACATAAAGAAACAGAAATCCCCTTAGCTAGTCCACTCTCTTCATACCTGAACTCCCATCAGTTCCTGGATGGCCAGCGTCCCCAGGTCTCCCACGTATATCAGAAGGAAGAGAAGCTCCAGGTGTTCCTGGCAAGCCAGGCAGTCCCACAGGACCAGGGGGACCTAGAATAAGAAATATAAAGTGAGAGAGTGTACCCAAAACTCTTCAGTGATCTTCACAGACGTGGACAGAAGTAGTGGCTGAGTAGCACTTACACTGAGGAGAACAGAGACATCTCACTACACGAGGGGAAAAATTACTATATCCTGCTGCTCAGGAGAGGTATAGACACTGTGAGAACTATGTAACCCACTGTTTCTCAAATATATAGGCACATCACAGATTTAATGTTTATCTGTCAAACTACTAACCACCTCTGTGGCTTTAGGAGTTCTCTGGTAATTCTGCTGACTGTGCAACCCATTAACCTGAGCTGCAGTACATCCTGCTGGGCTTCCAGAACATCAGTATTTACCCATGTCTCCTGCTGAGCCTTTTGGTCCAGGGAATCCTAGAGCTCCTCTACCCAAGCCTGGAGAACCTCCTTCACCCTTCGGACCTGGGAGACCTGCAGGGCCTTTCAGTCCAGCTTCACTCAGACCTAATTAAACATGGTTAACAAAGATAAGAGAGCCTATTCAAATTGCCTAATAGCAGTTAAATTATTACACGAACTGAGTTGTAATAAGAAATTAACCATTTACTACTCTCTGCTGTTTTCAGTAGACCAACAGAAAGAGATTTGGTGCCTCATGTGCTACTCTGGTTGTGCAGAGTGAATTTAAACAATCTGCAAGATGCTGAGAGAGGAGCGTATGACTGCTCGTCTTCCCACAAGCTTTTGCACAAGGGTGTGGGCATAGCACTCCTGTGACAGGATTTGCCTGCCAGCCTGTATGCTGTATCTCTCAAGAGGATGCAACATAGACTCAAGCTTCTGGTCTTTAAATAATCTAGTGGGCTTCATGCTCCAACGTGGAGAGATCAGTTTCCACAGACTACTGCAGAAGACACACTGAGGCACAAGTGGTGCAGGGCAGAGGCTCCCAGGAAGAGCTGCAGGGAGGTGTTCAGCATGTCACCCTGGTAAGAGTAAATACTAAGCAGCTCTCTCAGATAGGAAAATTGTGGAGGATCTATATGCTGTAAATCATTATCTTCCAATAGAGAATGTGTTAAACAAAGAAAACAGGTATTGTTTGAGTTGTACACATCAAGACTTTGTCCATTTTCATGCATAAAATGTCTGTCACCAATTTTAAGTGCTGCTTTAGAAGATGACTGTAACTAAACAAGTCTCTTTGGAAAGGTCTTTCTCCACCTCTTTACATTTAGTAAAACACTGTTTGCAAAACAGAATGACATTCTATTTCATACGATTAAAAATATGAAAAAATCCAGCAGAAGCTTCCCAAAAGCAGAATCCAGAATCTAATAAAATAAATCAGCTTCTGATTTTATTGATGCCTTTCTTGAGCTCTATATAATGGAGGGCAATGGAAAGCAGTAAGGAAATATGCCATCGCTAAGCCCAACTCAAAGCAAGCATTTGATGCTGCCCTGCTAAAATCAAACATCCATTAGAAATGGAAGAGTTTTATGATTTCACTCCATCGACTTTCCAGCACTGACACAGTCCTTCAGGAATTCAAGGACAACCATCACCAGAAAAGCCTCTTCACTCCACAGGCTGCATCCTATTCTTACTAGCATTAGAGAAGAATTTGTTCATGCACATTCAGTATCCTAAGGTTTTTCTTCAGGTTATAATTAAATCCAGAACTGGGTGAAATAGGGGAATTTTGTGGGGATCACTGCTCTCACAATGGACCAGTGTATGCATTTCCCCAGCTATGACACTTCTACTACACATTTCCTTTACCTGGTGTTCCAGGAGACCCTTTTGTGCCCGGCAAGCCATTCAGACCATTTAAACCCGGAAATCCATGAAACCCTGAAGAGACATTATGAACACATGGTGAGCAAATAAGCAAATAATCTAGTTAGGTGGAAATGCATAAGAAGTTTCATGGAGACTACAACATATATGAGAAACCTGACACACAGGGGAACACAGTGTGTAAAGTCTTCCTTCATGCAGGCCCCCTTCATGGAAACTCTTCCCACTGCTCTCACCAGTTTTACCCTCAGTGAACACCCATCAGTGATCCAAATCAAGTGGGAGCCTCTCCCTTTCCAACCACTCCTCTGCTCATTTCTAGCAGCTGGTGCCTGCACTAACATTGCCAAGAAATGAGCTGATTTCCCACGCACAGCTGGCCCACACATAAGAGTGCTGCCTGCCTGCTGTGATATACTTGGCCAAAACACTGGTTTTCTGACCCAGCTTCTCCCCCCATGTGCAGGCTCCAGATATACCTTTAGGTCCTGCTGTTCCACGAGCTCCAGGGAATCCGACAGATCCTGGCTGCCCTGGAGGTCCTGGTGGCCCAGGGATTCCTCTCAGCCCAGCGTTTCCAGGGATTCCTAAAAACAAGCAGAAAAATGTTCCTGTACTACACATTCAGGATGGAACAGCTCACAGCTGTTCTGTTCCTGCACTTAACTCATAAGATGGGTGAATAAACTGCTATTTAGATAAAGCAAAACCAGATCCAAATCTCTCCTCACTACCACTACCAGCATAGCACTTATCAGGCTATTTATTTGATAGCTTTTTTTTTTTTTAAATCATAGCAACAACATTCTTCATCATCCACCAAGTGACACACTGGAACAATTCACATACTGAATAACTACTTAAATTGTTTTTCAAATAAAATATTCCAGTAACGACTTTCACTGTTCTCCCATCTTTAATCTTGGTAACAATTTGAGAATCTACCTCCTAGTTACACCACTACCCAAAGACACTTGTAGCTATCCTCTGGGCAGGTTTGGCTCAGAAAGGGAAGAGAGGGAACGGACAGAAGTGTTGCAACGGAAGATTTTAGAGCAGCCTTGCCCATAAGCAGCTGCAAATAAGCTGCTACTGCTTGTATCTAACTGAGGTCTTCCCTGTTTGTTAAAGGAATTCCTTTAGGTTTCCACTGTGCAGGATTCACCACATGGTTGACCCACATGATCGGTCACAACAGGACGAGGTGACACCTTACACTAGTGTCAGAGAAAATTCCCACCTTCTTGTCAACCTTCTTGTTTAAGCCTCAGCTGAGACAGGGCAACCAGGGCTAAGGAAATAACAAGGTGAGGTTGTTCCACAGTCACACCATGAACTGCAGAACTCAGATGCCTAGTCCAGTACCTGCTGGTCCTTCTTGGCCAAGATCTCCTGGGCTGCCTTTGAGTCCGTTCACCCCAGTGTTTCCTGGGTAGCCTGGTTCACCCTTGAGTCCTTCTCTCCCTCTCTCTCCTGAAAGGATAAAAACAGACAGCATGCTAGAGCACAAGTCAAACTGGAGGAAGGCATGAAAAGAATGAGAAACACGTTATGTTGAGGCTGCAGCACTTGTGTCTGCTTAGCCATGGTCTGGGCCCTGGACTGGACTCCCTGGATGCCAAATACCAGTGCAAGTTCACAAGTTCCTCCTCAAGAAGTGAAGTGGGACCCAGCATTAGAATTGGGCTGTTCTCGGACATGTGCATTATCATCCAGATTTGTGCCCCACCTGGATTCCAGACTCCTCAAATCTCACTTCCAGGAGAGTAGTAAAGTATTTAAATTTACAGATTACAAAAATACCCAAATTGGGCAATGCTATCCTGGTTAATCTCTAGAATTTTTCATTCTTGAAGTGAGCAATCAAGGGCTACTTTACCTGGGAACCCCGGGTCCCCTCGCTCTCCTTTTGCTCCAGCAATGCCAGAAATGCCAGCAGGCTCTCCCTGGTCACCTGGAAAAGAAAGACAAGGTGGGGAGGCCATTCCCTAATTGACTGTGGGGAGCAGTTTTCAGGGCTGCTCAACAGCCTTGTCTATAAAAACAAACCTTGCCTATACTTCAAATCCATGGAGCAAACAAAGACAACAGTAAGTGATGTACCTGAGTGTGAAAATGCTTATAAACAGCAATGGATGCAAATTCACTCATGCAAATGAACGACAAGACAAACCTTTATGGGTAATTCCACAACATCCTGCCCTTTATACTTTGACACAAGAGG
The DNA here is from genome assembly GCF_000699105.1 of Pygoscelis adeliae. Classification (NCBI taxonomy): domain Eukaryota; kingdom Metazoa; phylum Chordata; class Aves; order Sphenisciformes; family Spheniscidae; genus Pygoscelis; species Pygoscelis adeliae. Next base: position 19,969,951 of record NW_008825109.1, read on the forward strand.
TCGAGAGAGAAGGGTGCCTCTCGTACTGTCCAACATGCTTCACACAGTGCTGTGGCCAAACTTTCAAAGGACCATAAAGTATTTAGGCATTTGGCTTGGGACTGGTCTCATCTGAATGAAGCCCCTTACAAGGTGACATGTACTTCGGAGCCAGTCACTGGAGAGCACTGTCACTTCTAGAACACTACTCATTCATTTTAGTCAGGAATATTAGGAATGTGTGTACTGAAAGACCGTGTACACTATGAAAGATTTCTTACCCTTTGGACCAGGGAGGCCAATAGGACCTGGGAATCCAAGTGTTCCTGTGATACCATCTGAACCCTGAAAAAAAAAGCAACCCAAAATTAGCCTTTGCTTTTTATTCTTGCTGTTCCAAGTTTGGGTCATGTGGGATAACAGACAGCAAAGCTGTAGGAAGATATACTATCCAAAGTGTCATTCAACAATATGAGCCAAACAAAAACAATCTGGAAGTTTTGTAAGGAAAAATCCTGCCAGCTTCTGCTGCTTTGCTACAGGAGTACCAATTAGAACACAGGATTTTCCTAAGAGCACTTAGATAAGATGAAGAAACTTAAGAAGGTATTTACCCTCTCTCCCTCTCTCCTGGCATGCCTGGAAATCCTATGATACCATGTGTACCCTGCTGTCCTGGCAGCCCAGGCTGTCCAGGTGGACCAGGGAAGCCTGGGTCACCACGAAAACCTCTCTCTTTGCTTGCGGACCCAATTGGACCGGGGAGACCAGGCTGTCCACGGCTTCCTGGGATTCCTTTATCACCTGGGTTATACAATAGAGATAATTCAGATATATAATACATAGATAATTCAGTTATATAATACAGATAATTCAGCTTATTTAGGCCAATTGACCTGTTACCCAAAGCCCCCCTTAAAGAGGAGGAAGGGATGGCATTAGCTCTGCAGAACAGAGTTTCAAAGGAAAATTGTTTTCTCAAAATTCAGAATTGTCATATGCAAATCTTGGTAGAATGTGAATGGCAGAACAGAAAATAATAATATTGCAGGCGCTATCAAAAGGACAGACCATACTCCACTGAGAATAAGCACAGTTACTGAACAACTGATACTGGCAACTAACTACAATGTTGTGAAATACCTCTAGGTCCAGGGAATCCTCCAAGTCCAGCTAATCCAGGATCTCCTTTGTTTCCTTTGAATTGCAGTGCCTGTTCTGGAGGCCCAAGAACAGGAAGACCAGGTGGACCTACATCACCTCTATCACCTGAAGAAATAAGAAGTCAGGAAATCTTCTTTCAAAATAATCTAACGGAGAAATGGTATAACACTACAACACTAGAAGCTGGCAGACAAAAACAGAACTTCGATGTCTCCTGATGCAAATTCATCAGTAAGTGCTCAGCACCTTTGGCAACCAGGCCAAAGTATTTCACAAGGAAGAAAAGAATACAATACTTAGAAGAAAACATTAAATATGCAGACATCTCAGAAGGGTCTCCTAAGTCCCTCTGCTGCACAGCCAGCAAAGGCCTTTCAGCTGTTTCTCACCTTTTTGACCTTGGAGTCCCAGAACTCCAGGGCTCCCTTGTTCTCCAGCTGTGCCAGGAGTTCCCTTAAACCCATTCACTCCAGGGACACCAGACAGGCCTGGCATGCCAGGGAAACCAAGCAGGCCAGAAGACCCTTTCTCGCCTGTATAGAAAAGTTGAGAAGTAGAAAGGGAAAATTAGTCTCTTCTGGTACACTGCATACCTACCTAGATGGCAGGTAGAGGCAGCAAGGGTCTGGCCAATCACCCAAATCTGAGTAGTAAAACTTCATGGCGCAAGCACAGCGCAGCCACTTCTCTCATGGATCTCCACTCATGACACTTTCAACCAGCACTTTTCAGTTCACCTTTGAGAGCCTGGTCCTGCTTCCACTGGAGAGCAAAACCCCATCAATTTCCAAGAGAGCAATATGCAGTTACATAGCTCTATTGCTCCCCGCCTAAAATAACACAGAATTCTCCAAGTAACCAACTACTATATTGGTGCTTAATGACCATAAAGATTGTAAATTTTTACTTCCCGTTTGGTTTGTGCTTCATTCTCTCCGTTCTATAAATTTCACTCACTGTTCCTCATTTCTTCAATTTTCTTGTCTTTCTACCTTGATTTACATGATCCTTTGTCCATAAGGGCCCATGTCCTTTAAGATGGATCTCCTTATGACTATGATTTGATAAGTCCATCATTCGTAATTCATAACTCAGCAGCAAAACAAATGCATTCCAACACTAGTTGGGAATCCATTCTCTTCTGACAAGTTGGGCCTAAAATCAGTATTAACAAGGCTATTTTTTTATGGGCCCAGTAATCTCAGACTATTCCCCTAGTACATACCTTTTGGCCCTGAGAAACCTGGATGTCCATCTTGACCAAAAGGCCCAGGTGGCCCTAAGAATCCTCTTTCCCCAGGAGATCCTGGAGCACCTTCAAGACCTGGGAAGCCTTTCATACCAGCAGGGCCTTGTGGACCTACATCTCCAGTCAAGCCTTTGGCTCCAGGAAGTCCTGAATCAATACAAGAAAGAACTCGATAGATTATGTCACACAAACACTAGCACAATTTGTGGACAGCTTCCCAAACTCTTTAAACACGGCATTGTTTTTAATATGACACGTGGACCTTATGGCACACGCAGCCTACTAGAAGGCATAAAGCTTAGAATTGCAAAAGCATTAGTCATCTAATAATAATAGTCATCTAAAACCCTGTGAAGAGGGTTACTGCCTACATCACTACACAACTGGCAAGAGTGAAACCCCTTATGATGTATCCATTTTCATCTCCTTTACCAGACACTAAACTGTAGCGCACCAGTCTTACCTTTATCATCAAGGCAGCCAAACCAGAATGGGAAGCATCATTAATGCCAGCTTCTGCTACCTACCCCCATCCTCTGGGTGAACCAGAGATCAATTGGAAAGGCTTGTTTTTACAAGTTTCTTTTCCACTGTGGTAGTTAAAGTGTCACTTCTCAAGAGCAAACTGCTCACTAAGGGAACAAGCTTCTGATTGTGCTGTCACAAAACCAACATCATACGCACTGTTTTGCCTCTAAACGTTTCAGAATGTTTCTAGCAGTTTACAATTTTAAATAAAGGCTCAAACCATTGAAAACAGAATGCTCAGATCCAAAGAGAGGAAGAGAAGGAAAAAGCAGGTGGCTTCTGAAAAATGGCATTTGCAGCGGTAGCACCCAATATACGAGTTTTGTTATACTCAGGGCTTAAATGTTTTAAGCTACAACCCAGTACTTTTTAAAGCAGAAGATGAAATGGCTGCTTTATTTAAGAAGACAAAGAAAAAAAAACCCACTTAAAATCTGTATATGTTAAGGATTTAATTATAGGCTTCAGGCTCTGTTACTGCCTAAGCATTCTCACTCCAATGGTTCTTTGCCTTCTGGTTTGATTAGCAATAATAAGGGGTATCACCTATAGTCAATACAATTCTTGTAGCATTAAAAGCTAGGTTGTTAGTCCATGAGCTTTTATGCTACACTGCATTTTCTCACCTTGACAGCCTATGTGAAGAACCCATAACCAAACAGTGTGACATCAGAAATGGAGAGTTGATGATAAATGGAATAGAAACATGGTGAAGGAAAAAACAGACGAAATATGTAAACAGAAAGAACAAGGGTACAAAAGAAATTAATGACTCAGAGAGACTACAGCTGCAGAAAACTTAATCATTTGGAGCTTATCATCCTAGCAATGGGAGGTTTTTAAAAACAGTTGAAGGAAAGTCAGAGATGACATACAGTCCAAAAATGTAAAAAAATAGAGAGGCAAAAGCAATGTTAACATCAAAAAACCCCCACTTTAAAACTCTATGATTTTAATCTCAAACGACGTTACTGCTTTCATTCATCTGTTGTTACTGTGCGCCAGCACTGTCATTCTGCATGTCAGAACAGATGAGTTATGTCACAGACCATTATCTACTAATTCCCAGGTCCCTCTTTGCTTGGTTCTCAAGTCTTGCATATACTGTTATCATGAAACACTTTAGTCACTGCAGCTTGAGAGATACTGCTGTACTCAAGTGGTGGGTTTTTTCCCCTTAAAGTGAAGGGAAATAAACTTCTCTTCTGCCCCAGCAAAGAGAAAGACAGAGAAGACTTAAGAAGACTCATTCTGAGAAAGCCAACAATTTTTCAATCTATCAAAGTCACATTTCAAGCAACCTCATACATTAGAAATTAATCATCATGAAAATGGGAAATGAAGATTAGTCAATGATACAGCCAGCATGTAAAAGCAGAGATGTTAAAAATATCGAGACATTTAAGATGCTTTCTCCTATCTTTCTGCTGTTTGGGGCACCATTTCTAGGCAGGAGTCATCCAGCAGTCAGAGGCAAAAGGCTCAAATTCTGCACTCTGTTACCCCTAACCAGAGGTAGGAGCTCACTCCTAGCAAATGCCAAATGTCTCCCACACTTCCTCAACATTGCAGTGTTCAGCTTAGCTACTTGTCTTCATTTGAAGATATTACACACCTGGTGCTCCTGCAAGGCCAACTGACCCCAAGGGTCCAGGTTTTCCCTTAACGCCAAAAGGACCTCCAGGACCAGGAGGTCCTCGCAATCCAGGGACACCCGAATATCCTGGATTACCCTGTTCGCCTTTAATTCCTAGGAGGCCTGGTCTTCCATCTAACCCTGGGAACAGAGAGGTGGGAGGTTACAGAACAAATAAAACAAAAGTCACACTTTTAATTAAAAAGTGAGTTTTAATAAAAGCCTTTGAGTTGCATTAGATTCTAAGAGAAAACCAGCAAACCGCCACCTGTGAGCAGCTTAGAGGACTGCTAACACAGTATCTTAAAGAGATTGGAAAGAGGAAAGATTTCTGAAAGAGAGACAGTTTGATATTCCCAGATACAAGCAGTATCAGTGCTTACCTTTCGGTCCTGGAAATCCAAGATCACCTGTAAGCCCTTTATCACCTGGGAGTCCAGGTCGGCCACGCTCTCCCAGGGCTCCACTCTCAGCACCAAATACCTCTCCAGGAGCTCCCTTTGTTCCAGCTAAGCCTGAAGCACCCATTTTCCCAGGCAAACCATCTGTTCCATCCAGTCCTGGAAGTCCTTGTGACCCTTGCTCTCCTCGAGGCCCAGGGAAACCTTAAAGAGAAAAACAGTAAATGTCACTCAGCAGAAGTACAGAATATCTGCTTCCAGTAGCATCTCTAACAAAATCAACATTTTAAAAATTTCCATGCAAGAAAAAGTTGTTTGGAGAGTCGCAGAATGTTTCAGTACTGAATTAGAAGCAATAATTGGTGACAGAAAGTGATGAAACTGTTTAAAACAGTTAGAATATCCTTTCATATTATTATTTTTTTTTTTTTTTTAAAGAAAAGAATACTTAGGAGTATCTGGGAGCTACAGCTAGTTGCAGCTTTACAAGCTTGGTTTCACTAGATGGCAGATTAGGCAAAAAGGACAAAAAAAGGAGGAAGATGGCCATTTCAGGCTACAGACAGGCAGTATCTCACTACCACTATCAACCACAAAAGCTGCAAAGATGTTATATTCATCACACCATTTTTACTCTGTCCTCTATGTCACACAACTTCTGGCACTGCGGGGCAGAAAACACTGGCAGCCTTGGTACAAGGAGGACTGGAAAGTACTCTCCCTGTACCAAGCAGACACTAAACTGAACTGCTGTGTGGATGTGTCACACTGCTCAGGGGTTATGAAAATGAAATCAGTGACCCCATAAAGATGACATCCCCCCTTAATGTAGTGAAAGGATAAGAGATTTCTTCAGCCATATCCAGACAAACCTGATGGATACAGAGCAACCTAGCTTTAGGAATCTTCCCTCACCACCTCGGCTTCTTGCTCTTTATTTACACAACCATCAGAAATTCCCACAGGTAAAATGAGTCCAAACACCGTGTACAGCGTGCCTTTACCAGAGTACCACATGGCTTAAAACAAGTGTTACAATAAACTTGTAGTTAACCTAAACTGTAACAAAGCACATGACGACAGTCTCTGGAGAAACAAATTGTGTTGGTTGTCCCCTTTTCCAGCAGCGATATAATATTATAGGCAGGTAACAAGTATCTTGAACATTTCTTTTGTTTTCTTCCAAGCTGCAACCATTTGCTTGCAGAGATTGAATTTGGAAGGAGCACAATGGGGCTCTCAATGGGGCATTATGAATGTACCAGGCAGAAAAGTGGCCTAGAAGGTTGGATAACTCTTTTGATAAAATATTGTACACATTAATCAGACAATAAAAAGAACTCCAGTAAATTCCCTCTTACCAGGTTGCCCTTGCAAGCCTATTATTCCTGGAGACCCTGGCTGTCCTTTTGACCCATGTAATCCAGGTTGGCCTGGAATGCCAGGAAAGCCTTTGCTGCCTTTGGGACCTAAGGGTAAAAATATATTAATAAGCAATATCAATGAATGAATAGTGGAAGACAAAAACACAGCATGAGAAACAGGATCTTTTCTGCAAAGCTGGTGCTGAAAATGCTTGCTGGATACACAATTTAAGCTAAATAAAGTCTCAAAGCTATGGCTGTTTCATCAGCTACATAAACACAGAAGGAGAGGGTTTGTGTTCAGAGGCTACTTGAAAGGGAAAAAATGGTGCAGTCATTATGATCCTCCATAGGATTTAAGCCTAGTCTCTTGGAAAAAAAAAAGAACATTGTTCTGCCAGTTAACTCTCTGGAATAACTATCACTCGGAGGAGATTAATTAGCAGGTATTATCTTCCTTGAGCAGTAAGTACTTCTTGGTAGTCAGCCAGTGCATTACAATCAGCTTGTCTCCCTACCTGGCAGTCCTGGAAAGCCGGGAATCCCTGGGGGACCATATGCTCCAGGAACTATGCAGGGCAAGGTGATACCTAAAACAAAGAAACACTGAGGTTGCACACAGCCCCTTTCAGAGAGACGGTCAGAAGAGGAACATTTAGTACCCAGATGTTTTTTACAGGACATATCATAAGTGGCTGTGAGTGAACTTACACATATCAAACACTGCTGACATCTCAAATATGTGATGTTAAAGAAAAGAAAAGGCATTTGGAGCCTAGCGATGATCTAATCTCATCCCTACTACTGACTTACTGCATGACCAGTAAAAGGTAGCAGCTACTGCTGTGGACTACTTGTAGCATGATATCCGTGGCTTCCACTCAGCAACTGGTCCTCCCTGTGGTAGAGGCTATGCAACGGGCATCGAAAAGGCAGTCTGTGACTCAGAGAGCTTCACGTCCAGGCTGAGAGCTTTCAAAGTCAGTGGGAGCTGACAGGTGTTCCTAACTTTTAAAAATTGAGGATGTTTCTCAGCTGTATAAAAACAGTACGCTATAGTGTGAAATTCTAAAATAAATGTGCACATGTAAGATAAAATACATATCTAGGGAATATTGACAGGTGTTTAAAAAAACCTCTCACCCAAGAGTTTAGGCCAGAGAGATGCATGCATGGAGGGAGGAATAGCAAGGACTTTTATTTCAGCCTTACTCTCCAACTGCTTCTTCTACAGTCTGTCAGACTAAGAAATAACCACATGGCTTAAAAGTTTATTAGCAGCGAACAAGACTCAGCAATTGCAAAGCTCTTTGACTGACTTCCACCTCTCAAAAAAAGGCTCTGTTTGCACTCGCAATCCCTCTTCAGTGGGATGAAATTTATGTGGCACTATTAGAGTTGCTAGCACATCAGATTTACCTGAAAGGTCTCAAACACTTCCAACATTCCTCCTTGTAGGTCACTGACAATTTGGAGTCACATTCACGCAGTCACAGAAATTATTATCACAAAAACTAATTCAAGACCTTCCAACTCCAGAAATGCTTCCAGTTATTTTAGAAGGAGTCTGTGCTAGAACTATAGAATTAGCTCCTACGCTGTAAAAGGTGGCTTAGCCTTTAACTATCATAGATATACTTTCTAAAAATGAAAATCTAAAGGACAGGATTTTAAAAGCTATTTAGTCAGAGAGATTACATAAAAAAGATGACTACTAAAGCAAATTTGGGGAAGAGAGGTGGGTTTTTTTATTACTCTGAACACTTTTATATGCACAGAGAAACAGCTGCCTAACTGCACTGTTGCCCAATATTTGCTAATTTAAATCTGGCATCAACTACAAGGCCGATTAAGGATGAGACAATCAGGTGTCACAGATACATTGTTTCTCATTTCCTTACAACTCTCTTTGCAGGATTCAAGCTCCGTTCCCAGACTGACAAGCCAAATTTATTCATCAGCCATCCAAGAGCACTCCAAATTGTGACTGCTTTCAGTCCTGAGGAGGTAATCTGGTCTAAATCAGGCAACACTGGAAGTATTTCTTCCAGCACAGCAACACGAGTTAAACACTTTTCAGAAAAGATTAACGTTTTCAGATGACTAACAAATTTTATTAACAAAAGACCTGAGCCAAACTATTTCCTGGATAAATCCAATCAAATCAGTGGACTTCTGTATGGATAATAAATATGGCTCTTTGTTTCCGACATCGACAGTGGGAATAGGGGTCTCAAAATGACATAGGCCAGGACAAAACCTCATAAAGTAACCCAATATGTCTTTTCTGGTGCAAAGGCTGTAAAGATTCCTGCGAATTTTCTGGTTGAAACAGTGCTAAGAACTGGTTCAATGACATTCTTCTTGTGTTCTTCTCAATAGATTCCAACTCCGTTCCCAAAAGGCTGTGTGAAAATCTTCTGACTTCGATGCCTATGTCCAACCAGAGACGGAAAGTTAAGCTTTCAGTTTAGGGTCCAGCCCCAAACCCAGGCAGGGTAGGCAGATTCGAGCATCCCTCTCTCATGGTCCCAAATGACAGAGAGTGATTCTGGTTTGACCTCCCATTTCTACCCCGCTTCATTCCACCCTCAACCCTAATTTTCATGATTTCATTTTTCTGGCTTGTGTGACTGATTTCATTATTCAGACTTGTGAGAAGAAAGAACAATCCTAATCTCAAATTCTAGCTAGTTGGGGGCTTCCAACAGGTATCAGCTCTAGTATAAATAAACAAGCAAGGCTCATGTGGAAAGTGGGATGTAGCAGGGAACGAGAGGGAACACAACCCCCAGGGTGTCTAATCTCCTCACATATTGAGATGCTATGCAAATTCTGAAGGAAACATCAGAACATTTTCTCCTTTGATGTGAGAGAACCAAAGGTCAGTTCTCAATTCACTACTTTTATCTTGATGTAAGGCATTCACTGACAGCAAAATTCATTTAAAAATGACTATAGTCATGATAACATATCTACACAGAGTTGCAATAACACTTCCATTCTTACACAGACAGTGTGTGCTCTATTTTCATCTGTGACAGCAATTCGTCTTTATAGTCAGCACTAGCTTTAAGAACAGAGGTTCAAAACTAAAATACCCATGATCCAATTTATGCTTCAAACTGTTATGGGCACCTAATACCATAATTGCAAGATGTGACACACACATTGCTGCCTGCACTTGGGTACACTTTGACAGGGCATTCTTTTGATAAAGTAAAAGTTAAACGGTAGGGACACAAAATAAAAAGTCCAGTTCTGGTCTTCTGCAATCCTATGTGAGCCTGACACTGAATGCTTGATAAAATAAAAAGTTGAGGTCCATCTCTGAGACATTTCCTCCTCAGACACAGCACAATAAAGAACGACATTTTTCAAAAAGCGAGCATTCGGGGCAGCAACTGGCATGGAAAGGGAAGTTTAATTAATACAGTTGCATTCACATCACATGGCATTAAGGACTGTCTTATGAGAGTTTTCCAAAAAGCAACTCTGTACAACAGCATATTCTGTATTTTACATTATTAGCCAGCAGTAGAATACTTGAACAATGGATATTTCATGTGAGGATAACTGAAATGCAAATAGCACTGTTTGTTTGTGTGTTTTGCAAAATGATGTAAGCAAGGCTTAGTGTAAAAATTATATAAGCAAAACTTAGTGTTCCCCAGCTACTCAATACCCTACATTATCACATTTTTTAGAATAATATCCGAGTATCAAGGAAATTAAACAATTACGAAACCATCATGTCAGGCAAAAAGCGAAACATGGGCAATTCCAACATTTTTGAGTAATCACATAATATCAGGTAAAATCAGTCTAGCTTTTTATAAAATACTGAGTTAGACTTTTTCAAAGCAAGACTGTTTCACCCTGTTTTACTGCATGTGGCATGAACTTGAGCAAAATTCCCCAGTGCTGTCTTTGACGTTGTAACTTCAGTAGGTCACAGTCTCTTTTTAAATGTCTTTCCTCATTTTCACGATAAGACCTTTCAGTCTGGGCAGTATAAGAAATGACTATTTCTTCCACCCTCCCACCCACCCACCCCCCCACCTTT
>NW_008825109.1:19980366-20019552 GCF_000699105.1 Pygoscelis adeliae
CTATATCAAAGGGTCTTTTAATGTATGTAAATTATTTCCTAGTATGGAGGGAATGATGCATTCACAAGTCTTCTTACACATCTCTGTGGAGGCACGAACTGAACTGGCTAATGACTTATTCGCACTTTCCCACATATTTTGACTATAGATCTCTTCTACAAAGGACCATTCATTGTTAGCAAAGCTTTGATGTAGCGTTCATAATAAGCTGGCTTCTGATGTGCTCCACAGAATATCTAGAGTTCACATCATGTACAGAGCATTTTACTTTTACTTATCTTACAATGCAATTTTAATTTAGTGGATTTTGTAAGAGACAATTTACCAAACAAAGATGTAAGCATTCATAGCTATGAATTAGTAAAGCTTTTAGCATTTAGCATGTGACTTGAATTGGAAAAAAAGCTTATGCAGGCTGTTCCAGGGGGACATTAAGCTAGCTGTCTCCTCACCCCGTAACAACAACCCAGCATGACACTGACGTGAGGTAACATGCCACCCGGCATGTCCGTGCAACCTTCCCAGTGCTATTCTGGCCCATCTCTCACCTCCCTCTGGGTTTAAGATTCCTCTGCCAACTCCTCATACTGCAGTGGTCTTACCGCCAAGGTTTTTGAACTCAGAACATCAGTTTATCAGTTCAGAAACCTATGCAACAATATTATGCCTGCAAATGTATTATTGATTCTGCATTATTGATACTGACAGAATTACAAACCTAGAAGCCTAAGCACACACAGAATGGAAGATACACTGAAAATCAGCAGCGGCAAAGAAAAAATACTGTTTATCTTAAATTATATTTAAATGGCTGACATGGAATCAAGACATTGGGACTAGCTCTCTGTAGTCATTTTGTTATGAAAACATTTTCCATAAATGTTTAGACATATGACTTTCCACGTAACTCACTTGGAACTCTGAGAATGAACATAAAACATCATACATGAAACACTATCAAACCTGTATTTACTGACTTTATTACTTGTCATTATGGTATGCTTTAGGTACATATAATGACATACCAGCTGAGCCAAACTGTAGTACTTCAGGAAGCAAACAGCCCAGAGCTGGTTGCACCAATCATAGTTGAACTCCCTACCTGACTGTCATGACAATGTCTTATTCACCAAAGGCTGTTTGTACATTCAATGTACTACACTTTCTTCTTTTAAAAAATATCTGGAACTCTTCTTATTTCAATAACAGTAATAGTTCTGGAAAATGATTCAAAAGTCTCCAATACCAGTGAGCTATTATTTTTACCTGGACAATGAAGTAGGCTGCGCCTTTTAAAAACCTCATTTTATCAATCTTCCTAACTACCTTTGGTGTAAAATGGTTCTCCAGCAGTAGTCAGTGAGTGGCTCCATCCAACACTCTTACTATTTGAGTACTATTTGAGTATTTGTTGCTTATTATCTGTGTCCTCCTGAGCATGACAGCTTGAGAAAGCTGTGACTGCTGTGTAAGGTCTGGTGAGCCCACAAACCAGTTTCAATTAATTTAAAGAGCAATCTTTAATCTAATGCAATCTTCTGGCCTGGCTACAAGCACAGCAGTAAGTTGAGTGCCATTGGACTTGTAGCAGCTTTGCGCCTTTTCAAAATAAGAGTAGACCCAGCAACACCTACCTGGAGGGCCTGGAAGACCTGCTTGCCCTGGAAACCCATCCATTCCTGGGTCACCTGATGGCCCACGAACTCCACTAGGACCTGGATATCCAATGCCAGGAGAACCAGTTTCTCCACGATGGCCCTTGGAGCCAGGTAATCCTGGCAGTCCTTTTTCACCTGGGAAACCTAGCCCACCATCACCCTGTGCACAGCAAAGACAATTACAGCTGAAAATCAAAGAATATACACCACTAGCATTTTAACAAATGCATAAGTTTGGTCAGTTCTGCGCAAGGTTTAGATGGGCCTAGGAAGGTACATGGAAACCACTGTAAATTATCCATCATTATTTCAAAATGCAGGAAAACTCAGTGACTATTAAAAATAATATTTTATGTTGTATTTGCCAAAATGTAAATATGACATATTCTGAAAGACACTTACTTTTGTTTTAATTAAAAAGATTCTGGTGTGATTTTTCTATTCCAAGATTTGACTCATAATTATGCCTACAGTGTCTTTTATCTTTTAGGACACAACATAAAACAACATAAGGCTCTACCCCACTGCTGGAAGTTTATCTTTTGACTGGGTAGCCAGAGGCATAATGAGTGCCAATTATTAATCCTGACCAAGTCAAATTTGTGTTCAGGGACTGCGAGCTTTTTATGTATTTGGAGACTTACCACAGGGCTAATCAGGACTAGTAAACCAGGCCTTTCTATTGTCTCTGCTCCTTGTTCCAATTCTGAAGCACTGCTGCTAAATTAATCTGAACTTACTGGAGGGCCTGGTGGGCCTGGCAAGCCTGGAAGTCCATCCCTGCCAGGGGTTCCCGGGATGCCTGAAGGTCCTCTGGGTGCTGTCGCACCACGGTCCCCACGAGCACCTCTGCCTGTAGCATAGGATGAATCCCCTTTTTCTCCCTTAAGGCCTGGAAGACCTTGCTGACCAGCCAAAGCCTACAGACCAAAAGAAAAAAACAGGAATATGAACACGGATAGAAAAGGCTTTGCTTCTTAAAAATGTCATATGAGGACAGGACACAATGACGGGAGCTAGAATCACCAAAGGGTTTCCTATTGTATACATTACACTAAAAAAAATTAAAAAGAGGAGGTTTGATTATTTCCAAGTGTTTCAATCAAGTCACTACAGCTTTACAGTGGCAAGCCAAACCCTGGTATATAGCACCATAGAGAGAGCAATCTTGGATGGCATCTGGGAACATTACACCACTCATGATATAACGGTGCCCAAGTATTGAATCTTCTTCCCTATTACTTCGTGTGCTGCATTTACTGACACTGATAAACATACTCTGAAGACAAAAGACTGGTGTCTTTATGGACTACAATTTTCAAAAGTAAATACTGCCAATGAGCAATGCTCTGCACTTTGGAAAATCCTGTTTGTTATCGTTGCCCTTTCATAAAAAAACACTCTCACTAATGTATTTAGCATACAGCAGCGGAGGAGGAGACTGCATCTAAGGCACACAGTTTTTACAGCTATGAGCAATGATGTGGAAAGATCTCACCATTCAATTTTTCAGGTCTTGATGCAGATGTATATCTGCATATCTGCTTCCCCAGCCAGCCCTCACTTAGGAAGAACCCTGGGTCTAATCCATGTATGCTTACGGCCAAGAAGCCCTGGGATGAATAATTGTTACTGTTTTTCTCTCGACTGCTAAATGTACAGTTCTCAGAACTTAAGAACCATTTCTTCTCCCATTTTTTATAGGTGATAATTTCTCTACTTTCAGCTTCTTTTCACAGATCAGTTTCTGGGTTGCTTTGTTTCTTTTTAAATCCAAACAAGTAGAAGAAATTATGCAAAAAAATGTGTTCTGCTTTCACTACAATCAGCACCAGCAATTGCACATGGGCACTTTTTTCTCCTTTAATTCATGACAACCAATATAAACTCTTCCTGCCTTACCGGAGGGCCTCGCAGTCCTGGTGCGCCCACAGTGCCTGGGTCTCCACCAATGCCCTTAATCCCAGGCACACCAGGGCTTCCCGATGGACCTGGTGGACCTGAGATGCCTTTTAGACCAGCTCTTGTAACTCCTCCATCACAAGCACAATCACCTGCCTCTCCTGGAAAATACAGTCAACACTCCAAACTCAGTTTCATTTGGATAAAGACCCTTTTCAGTTGCAAGAGCTCAAAAAGCAGTATTTGATTAAATCAGGACAAAGCCATTCTCATATGATTTGATTTTGGGCCTACTATGCTCAGGTGATGTGAATGTCAAGCAAGCGGAGCTCAGGTTCTGTTCAGGTTAATCTCTATGCAATGCCCATCACCAAATTACCATGTGCAGATGAACCTCAGCACTTCTTGACCTCTTCCCAAACATTTAAGACTCTCCTATACAGATGGTTTTAGGAGAGTTTTAGGACAGAAGTCTTGTGTTTTTTTAAAGAGATAGTTATATGTCAGAGAAAGCAAATTCATACTCCCACTCACAGTATGTTACAATGACCCTCAGCTGGATATCTTTATATTTCCCAGAATCATAACTGGCCATGGATCCAAACACTCACAAAGCACAGTGATGTCTGCATCATCATGGCTTTTGCCGCTGGTTCTGTCACAAACTAAGACCCAAATCCTCATCATTTTTAGCACAGAGGAAAATAAAATTAAGTTTCTCTGTTCTTTCCAGCCTATATTGCAAAAAGCAGTGAACAAGATTTTATTTCTAACTCTCACTACGTCTTATGGCTTTAAAGTATAACTTACGTAGCTAATTTTCTGGGTATGAGATGTTTATCTGCTTATTTGCCTGAGCAGAGTAGGAAGTAGGAAATAGGATTTTGCTGGCAGTGCTGGGCACAACTCTCTCTAAACTGCAAAGGCTGTTGGCTCCTTTAATCCATCTCAACCTCCTGTGATTTGTCATAAAGACACTTCCACCTCATATCTTAGGATACTACCACGTGTAAATATCTTTCTGAGGCCCAATGACTGCTAAAAGGCCCCCCCCAAACAAGAGTCAATTACCTTTGTACCCCTTTGGACCCAAAGCTCCTGGCAGCCCTCTTTGTCCAGGCTCCCCTGGGGCCCCAGTCCTTCCATCCAGGATCGTGTCTGGGGGGAATGAAGGGCCTATATGCAGAAAGAAGGCAAGCAAAAGCCATGAGAAGGCTAGATTTCCAGCTCATTAATTACTTACAATGTCAGTTATGCAACTGACAGAAATGGCACTGGATCAAACTGCAACTGTGGAAGTTACACAAGGAGATACAACTTGGTTGGTATCACAGGCTGCACTCCTCTGCCATATGTTTGCTTCTAGCTTCTCATACAGAAAAGCAAAAGCTCTCACAATGTGGATGCAACAGAGTTTCATTCCTCTTCTGTTCTACCATTATACTTTTTTCAAAGACTTAACAGTTGGCCGAAGAACTAACCAAACTGTGAACAGGTTGTTTAAAGAAGGGCAAATGACTTTGTTCGTGGCAGATGTACCTTTACAGCTCTGGGAGAAGCTGAGACTCATATGGATAGAAGTTGAAGGGTCAAATCAATGTATTGGTGATTGCGATGACTGGCTATTGCCCTTTTTGTTGGACAGAAGCTATCATATATAAGTGGTGTCTCTGCTGCTGCTGGCATGGCAGAGTCATCCCCAGGGCTACCTGCCTTCTGCAGAGCTCCTCAACTTCTCATTAAGATGCTGCAGCTCAGGAAAGAGACTGAACGGCAAAAAGGTTAAGGGGACTTGCCCTGTCCCTCACTTTATAGCTGCAGGATTATTTTCTACATCTCTTTATGTGCTGAATAGAATGAAACATTAGCTGACAGAAACAGCAGTGGAAAGTGATCTAACATAATCTAAAACTACTGTGTCTGAAAACCCTTCCCCTCAGTGACAACAGTAAGACGGAGTGCTGACCAGCACCCGTCTGATGTTCCATGGAAACAAACTGCAACCATCAGCTAAAAACAGCTACAAGAGCTTTACAGACTCTGCAGAAAAACGAGCCGGATTTGACTAACAAACAGTTATTGGTAAGAGAGCACTTATTTATTCTCCACAGAAAATCATTTCATCAGAGCATGCTCATTGGCTCCATCACTGGAGTGTGCCCTGTTTTGAAAGGTTGGCTCTCAAAAAGAAAACAGACTGTTTGACCTCAGTTTATGGCAGAATGGTAAAACACAAGGTTTGTGTAAAATCAGCCCTTTTCATGTAATACTCAATTTCTGAGGAGAACAAAACTACGCATAATTAATCCAAACAGGGCATCCATACAAATGAACATGTAAAAATAAAATCCTATTTCCTTAGGTCTGAGAATTGTCTCTTCAGGCATCCTATCTGACTCCTGGTACCCAAAATACCTACTCACAAGAATAGACATTTACCCCAGATGCTCATAAGGTCATGGTCTATTTTATATCTAAGCCAGTAGGAGATGAGCCTAGAACATCAAAGTCCTCTGTGTCATAAATTGTGTCTACACAACCTTGTGTTTCAGTCTCTCAGGCTACTGCTCTAACAATAATTAGCCGTATTTTCTTACTTCAGAGAGGTGGCTGCTGATATGCATACTTAAGCTTGTGAGTTGCAATCACAATGAGGTGTCAACCAAACATTTAAAATTTACAGATGAATAATCCCCACTGGCAAAGAAATAAGTACATAAATTATTATTTGTCTTGTTTCACTCTGAATCCAATATAAAAATAGATGTTAAAAATATACATACCTGGTGAACCAGGCAATCCTGGTGCTCCTGGCAGACCCGGTAAACCATCTCTGCCGCGAGTGCCTGGTAATCCAATCGCTCCTCTTCCTGGTTCTCCCACTTCACCCTTCGCACCTGGAATACCTGGAGACCCTCCAGGGCCCATTCCATCTAGACAACAATGACACAATGAGCAGCTCTCCAGCAGCAAACACATTCTAGTATTTTTAATGTTATGAAAATTACTGTTGTGCCCTGAACTGCAACCATGTTAGCACCGAACAATTTATAATTGCACACAAAGGAAAACTTAGTAATCAGAGCCACCAACTGGCTCCCATTTACACACTCCTTCAGTCATCCAAAAAACTTCACAGACTACGTTTAAGTCTCACTGATCAGTTAGACAATTAACTATGTAAGACTGCGGCTTATTTATTTTCTGATTTCCTTTGAGTGAGATAATTTCTTTAGTAGATCCTAGTCTCTGGATCATTGCAGCCCAGGACTTCACAGATGACATTCAAGTGAAACAGAACATTTCAGTGAGATCTTTGATGGGACAAATGGGTTCCACCTACAGCGGGTTTATCTAGCCAGCCCGTTAGCTCTCTACTGCAAATATGAAAAGTCATTAAAAAAAAATTTTCAAAAACATTTGCTATTATTTAAAATGTAGGAAAGGTTCTGCCAATCAACTCATTCAAAATGGAAATCAAACAGCCAATCTCCTGTGTAAACTGCTACACCAAATATTCACGCCTGAAGACTTACCTGGGCTGTAATCATTGTGGGACTAATTCTGCTCCCATCCAAGTCAACATACTTGGTTTCCCTGGGTGTCATCCCTGCCTCCTATGTCTCATACAGCAGTCTGCAAATCAGCCAGCAGAAGGAGCAGGGAGAGGCTTGCTCCAATACCTTCACCATCTACTACCCAGTCTTCTCAGCAACGAACACAGAAAACAGCATGCTAAGGACACTGTTAGCAGCTGCTTTACCTCTCTCCAGGCCTGGAAACCCTGGAGCTCCTGGAAGGCCTGGTAAACCGCTGATCCCTTCATCTCCTGGAGGACCAGATATTCCCGGGTTTCCAGGGTCACCTGGGGCACCTATTAGACAAATACAGAAAAACAAGGAGGAAAATCTTATGAGAATTTCTGCTGAAAGACTCTGTTCAGTCAACTACCCTGGTGGCCACTGATCTCATTGACAGCAAAGGTTGCAAAGCCGTTAGCAATAAGCCTGTTAGTCAAAGTTAACAATAATGGGAAAAACTCCTCCTGACCTGTTAGAGGTTGTTTCAAACTTGACTGTATGTGAAGGAGGCAGAATAGGAGAGATCATAAAATTTGTCCCCTTACTTTTATAGCTTCAGAGACTGTTCCCATCCAGGCCTCATTCAGCTGTGGCATTAATTAAGCTCATTTTCTCAATAATATTCTTACCACATTGAATGACAAATAATAGCAGAATGACATCAGAGTACCCATTTCCGAGCAACACAAGGAAGCCGTTTTTCCTTAGTACACTGAAGAAAGACACACAGGTAGACACACAGCACTTCCCTATGCTCACACACAGTCAGCCTCCCAGGCACTAAATTTCATTCTGCCTTGAAACATATCATTCTGCAATGTGGGGATGAAAGGTTTATTGTAAACTCTGAAGTTATAAACATGGGACCAAACGTACATGCATGCCAACAATACAGAAATTAAAGGAAAAATAACAAGGGATGGGTTAGACCCAATACACAATTTGGAAAAGTGGTAAAATATAGTAAGAAGGAACGTTGGACCAGAAAAGGTGCTTCAGATGAGTTCCAAAACAAAATGGAAACGTGTACCTGAAATGACTACACCTTCCCTGTCAATAATGATGGGAGGGCCTGGGGGACCGATGTCACCTAATTCACCCTGTAGAAGAAAACAGATTCACGCCACATTCAGATGGGTGATGGAGGGGAAGACTGCTTGTCAGGAAACAGACTGTATTATGATAGCAATGTCTGCGGTCATTCACTGACTAACCATCATTCTTTGTCTTGGTGAAGAATGTTCTGCTATTCACAATCATCTGCTGTCCTGACTTACCTACTTCCTGTCATGGCTGCTTCAGATGAAGTGTTTGCTACTATCCAGCTATCCTCCGAAGGCATCCCGTTACCTCAATAGGAAGCACGGACATGTATATACCATGTGTACTGGAGACCAGTTATCATATCAGCATATTGACCAATATCAGGTAGATCATATTTGTTCACCTTGTGGTAAAAGCGAGAGACCTGCTATGAACATACCCATTTTTAAAAGCATTCATCACTGCAGCTATCTGTTGCCTTGGAATCCTGAATTTCAATAATAGAAGCTTCCAGGAAAATGGATTCCTCCATAAAATCACCGAGGTAGAACAAGCAAGTTGTGACAAACTGCAGTATCATTCCTTCCTCTCACTCTAACACAGTATCAAATCCTCTTTGAAACAGCAAGTGCAAAATCTGATTGTTGTCCAAATTGCCATCATATTTATAATATAAACACCATGCAGTGAGCCAAGGCAGTGCACACTTTGTTGCTTTTTCCAGTAATACTACTCTGTGCATAAACCTGTAATACTACTTCTTCCATGTGCTCCGCACAAAACAGCCCCTCAATACTTGCATTTCACACGTCTACCAACCATACACTAATCTCAGTGGCAGATAAGTGTTTTTCACAGCGAACTACTATCCAACCATTTTCCACTCAGTTTCCGGAGGCCTGACTGTCCAAGTTGTGAGATACCCAGAAAATGTCTGCTACGCATTGCCTATCTCCAGTACGAGAAATTGAACATATTCTTTTCAGTCTTGTCAATACTTGTAGATCTGTGATCTAAGACTTCAGGTAGCTTTGGCAACTATCTTAACATCCACTTACATCTAATCTTGCCTCAGCTGTCCAGTAAATATGGCATTGGTGTAAGAATAAGGGAGACCAGAGAGACTACACCCACAATTGTAAGTCATGAAGTTACACGAATGAACATTGTAAAGGTATTAAAATACCTGAGTGTTCATAGTTCAGCAACCATTCATTTTTATCCTTAATAATAAAGTAAATGAGGAACTGAAATATACTGAAAATTACAGTGATACAGAAGTAAAGAAGAGATTTGACTGGGGTAATGGTACTTATTTATTCATGCAAATATCTTTAAAAAAGCAATGCTTTAGTATTTTCATGTGAGAAGTTACCTTTATGCCATCGACTCCATCCAGTCCTGGATAGCCTGGAATACCTGGATGACCCTGCAAAGTCACACAGGGGAACATTGTTACACAGTGAGACAATAAGACAGTGGCGTTATTTGTTAGCTGAGACATCTGCAGTGCCTGGACTTGAATCACAAACCCAATTCATTGTCCTGCCAAACATTTGCAGACGAAATAAAGAAAAGAGAAAACTGATGGCATCAACTTCTCAGCACTCGCAAAATACCAGAGTTCCTTTAGGCCTCCTTGTGCTGTAAAGATGGTGAGAACTTGTGAGCAGGCATGAGGGTGTCCAAATCAGGAGGACAGCTTGGAGTTCTCTCAGAACTGTAGAAATGCTTGTGGAGTGAGGAGTCTAGAACAATACTTTCCTTGTCGCCCACACCTTCCCCTCCACTCTGTTCCCCCTCTAACAAATTATTGGCACCAAAACATTTAAAGTGACACCAGGAGATCCAGCTCTCCAGCTATCCATTTCCTGTTAGCGTTCTCAGGGACAGCAAAATTCCCCTTCTGGAATTTGGTGTAGACTGTCCTTCCTCTGTAGACTGGAAATCTACACAGAAGTGATCTACTGTTCTTTATTGGGTAACTTATTCAACCTGGCGCAGTGTGGACTGCAAATCCCACTGCCACTGCAGACAAAATGGGATATTCCAAGAGCTCTGGAGCAGTGAACCTTGACTTTAGACCTTGCCTGTGATTCTGAAGTCTTGGACAGCTGTAGGCCCCAATATAGCCCATGCACAGTATCGTTGAGAAACTTGTCATAAAGGGCTTGTTTTTAATCATATAATTTTAACATATAGATATGAATTATATTATATTGGAGATACCATCACCTTCAGTATACCTTGAAACGACATACACAAAATGAAAGATACAAGAAAGTGACTGAATTCCAGGCTGCAAAATGAAAATTGTATTTCTGAAAGTTGCTTTCTTGAACAAGTTCCACTGCTGTATCTGCAAGTGGACGTGCTTTAACACGTTTTCAGCCACTTGATCACCTGGCCATTTCCACCCCCAAAAGGGGAAAAGTGGGAGAGCTGATTGTTCCAGGAGGGAATGTACAATTTCCAATCTGTGGAGGTTGTCCTCTGAATACGTAGGGATAACTAGAGAGACAGTTAAAAGGATCTAGAGTTTTATGCAGACTTTCTAGTTAGCTCTCACTAGTTTAATAAGGCAGGTGCATTCATCCATCAGAGAACTGGGAGCCACTAAATAAGGAATTCAGTAGATCTTAAGCAGTTAGACGGCTTCTGTAATTGTAAGTACAGTAAAAAAAAAAAAGAAATTTTCACCTTTCTCCCTGGAATCCCATCAGATCCATCCAGTCCCAAAAGACCCTAGAAGAGCAAAAAAACACTGACTTTCAGAGGCTCAATCTCAGTCTGGTCTTATTTTATCAGGCTCCAAATATATCAGCATCAAAGAATGAAAAGGTAAAACTTTCAAAGGAGAAGCTACCACTGATTTTCCATATCTCCCAAATATTAATGATCATAATTGAAAGAATTCAGCAAAATAACTGATAAAAGAAGTCTTCTCTTCTTTAGCCATTGTCTTTCAAGCGGTTCAAGTTAAATAAGTCATGGTGTCTCGACTTACCAGGAAGTTAATAGTTTGTAATTATAAAGCCGTGAAACTTAATGCAATCAAGACTTTCTATCTTGACAATTTATTCTGCACACGCAGAACAGAATGCCTTGATCTTCCTGTCGTGTATAAGCACGTCTCTGCAGGGTCATGGTGGTTTGAAGAATCTATGGCTGGTGTGTGACTGAGCATGCTGTTAACTCCCACATTCATTGACTAGTTAGACCAACATCTCTTGCCAGCTTGTCCATTTCTTCCCCAAATATCTATCTGTGTTCTCTCATGGCTGGTTCTGGGACTGGTTAAAAGCTCCCTAAAGCCCCTGCAAGGCCTCTTTATTATCTTCATTTGGACCTCCTGCAAGCTCCCTTTTCTGTGAAGCTTTAAAAAAACCTGGAAAAACACAGGCCCTGCAGTATCAAGACCTCCACTAAATACTTCCATATGATTTTCTTGGACTGCCTTGTCTGTATACATCTTTCATCTCACCTTTAATCTGAGACTTTACTGAGATAAGAACTATCTATTGGTTCTGTTGTTGTATGGCGCTGGCTACTATGCGACCCAGTCCTATGTCTGAGACTCCTACATGCTTTGGGAATGCTTCTGGTTAATGAAAGGCCAGTTCATGTGTTTGAGAATAGGCATTTAAGGACTTCGTAAAGTTACCTACCCTGCCACCCGGTAAGCCAGGTACACCTTTTTCTCCTTTTTCTCCAACACCTCCAAAGCCCTGAGGAAAAATGTCAACATTAAATCTGTGATCTGTTTGAAATTGAATAGCACAGCCCTAAGACAAAATGAGCACAAATCCATCTATTAATATAAACAGTACAACAGAGAGGCAAGGGGAACTGACTGTTTCTGCTGGGACTCTTTTGCCCCAGAAAGAAAACCTGTATCAACCAGACTTGGCAGTATGTGCAGTACATTATCTTCTTCATTCCCCCTGACTTCCATCCATTTAAACCATGGCACATCTCTTAGCAGCAAATGCAAGTAACCCCATGTTATAAAGAGCAAAGTCCTGCTACTGCTACTCTGTATTGTATTCTACATTTAGAAATGATTTCAAATCTCATTTCTTTACAGCAGCAGCTCAAGGGAGTGCTCAGAGCACCCTTTTTCATTTCTAAAAGCTAAGAATGACACAAAACTAGCATTTGCACGCTCAACATTTGGAAATGTTTGGTGGTTTTCCCAGTCAGCACGAAGTATCAAATTCAGAGATAGAACACCAGGATTTAATTTTAGCGAGAGTTACAGTAGTTAAGTGATTTTCAGGCTTCAATCTTGTAATATCTTATGGTTAAGTTCACACATATGTTCAACCCCACCAGCTTCAATGGGCCTCTTGTGATGCAAAAAGCTAAACATGGACATAATGGAACAAGTCCAGAAAGGCTAATAACAAACTGTGCTTCATGTACAGGTTTTTCTTGCATGTCTTTCTACTAAGAACATCTGTACGTTGAAGAAACCGGCAAACAATTTATCTTATTAGTCAGAAGTTCCACAAAATATTTATTCCCTAAACTTATCGAAATAACCTGTGTTTACAAAAGGTTATAAGCTGGGAAATAGCTCTCTGGAATCCAGGGATAAATTGTTGCTCTTGATTCATACAGAGATGCTGCTATGCATCCCTGAGTTTATGAGCACTGATGTTAAACAGCCCATTTTAAAACTGGATGTATATAGACAGACAGAAAGATCTGCATGTGCTTTACAACTTTAAAGTAAAATAACAAAAAATATGTTTACACATAATTAAAGGAAAAAAATGAGGCTTTTTCTGTATGTCTAGCTCTCTGTGGGACATCAAGAAACACTGCCATCAAGTGGCCTTGTAAAGGGTTTGTCTACTGGCAGGTCTCTGCAAACTGCAGATTACATGCACTGAAATGATGGCTGCTTTGTAACGTCTCTAGTAGGACAGCATTATCTTCTTTCTATCTCCAGGACAAAAACCGACCAGATTACAATTACAGCCTTCAAGAAATCTTGTGGACATTTTAATCAGATTTTCAAAGTACTCTGGGGCCTAGAAACTCCTGCAGAGACCTTGTGAGCTATTCAGAGGGTGTTGAACCATCTAACCCGTATTAGGCATACATTACAAACTCTCCTCTGTCCTTACCGGTATGCCAGGCAATCCTTTGTCTCCAGGGAATCCTTGAGGGCCAGGATCACCCTGACAAGGTGAAGTGGTAAACACAATAAATCACTGTCCCTGTGAAAGCAAGACTTTCCCCAATCCACCCATCATGCTCCTGACTCCTAAAGTAAGGCCTTGTAATTTGTTTGTCAGCAAGTATACTTGATTTGTGTCATCATGTGCCAGACAGAGTGTCTCTCAGCACAGGGCCGGTGCATGCAACAGATTGTCTGTGACCACTTCCCATGGCTTCAAAGACCACTACTTGGGAACTGTTGTTCTACTGCCCTCCACTGCTAGAAGTCAAACTAGAAGCATTTCGTATCATCATCTAGGGAATTGGAACATGGAAAGCAGCAAAATAACACATGATGAGATAGCATACTGTCTTCACAATCCTGCTTACAAATTCAAGAGTGAGCCAAAAGGAATGGCGTTTGTTTGAATCTCACCTCACGCTAATGTAACTCCACCAAGTAAGACAATATCTCTCATGACTTATGCAGGGGCTTAGGCAAGTTCAGACTGGGCTCCCAAACAGCCTGTATACGTCCCAGATTAATTTAGTATGCCTAAATTTCATGTGTGTAGAGAATCTTTAACTCAAGATCCATACAGCTCTTCTAAAAACACTGATAAGCTAAATATGTATCTCAGTAAATGCCAGGATGACAAAGTAAAGGAGAGAAACCTGATTATTTCAGAGTAGTGTGCATCATAGCCAAACCAAAAGAGTTGGAGCTTTTTATTTACTTTTCTAAAGGTTTTTGCCTTTTTTGCTTCAGTTGACACAATTTCACAGGTCAAACAGAAACAAACTACAGTTCATTTATTTTTAGGACTAATGATGAAAACCTTTAAATAGCTTTCAGATTTCTCCTTCTGAGAGGTATGTGTTCTCCAGCAGTCCACAATGCTCTGAGCTAAAAATATTTTTATTCAATAGCCATCTGACAAATTAAAATAGTACAGAAAATGATTTTGATTTGGAAATATAACAGCCTTCACTGCCCAGTAATTTCATTCAGCCTTGAATGAAGGAGCATGGGGAGGGGGAGGGTTTGTAAACTGAATTCACAGACCTTTTCTCCTTGCTTCCCTTTTGGAAATCCCATGAATTCCAGTATTCCAGTGGATGGTGGGGGACCTGGAGGGCCAGGCAGCCCTACATCGCCCTGTTGGCAAAAGAGGAAGCTATTAATGTAGGCAGTACATGTTTGATTTCCTATGAAAATGGCTTGCGAATCAGAAAAAAGCCACTCTAATTATATCCCACGTACATAATATCTGTGTGCCTGAATGCTGGCACAGGAGTTTGGTCACGGAAGTCAAAAGATCACACCGAAAATGAAGATGAACAAAATGCATTAAATCTGTTGCAGAAAAGTTGTGGATATAAAACACGGCAAGGAAAAAAAAAAAGGCTCAGATTTTGAATCAACAGGAAAACATTCCAGAAAAACTTTGGGGAGAAATATGAAAAAAAAGAAGACAAGAAACAATTAGAAATGTAGAATGCTGAGAACCAATTTTAACAGCAGCAGAATCAAGTCCCAAATTGAGAACTTTGAGAAGCCCCATTATGCCAGTGTAAACTCTCACACAGACTGCAGGACACCCATTTAGGATAGTGAGACTATAAATTACACATCGGTTGACCCAAAGAATATTATGAAACTCAAAAAGCATGAAGTCAGTAGAATAATTCAATACAAGAGGTGAGGGTCCAAAGAAACTGAAAGACAGAGATTCAAAAGATGTCTAAGGACCTTATGTCTTGATAACCATGAAAATACCACGCTGAATCGAGATTTTCCCCTTCCCCCTCTTCATCCAGAAAAAGCTCCCATCCTTTTTTTGTGTACCAACAGATAAGGAACCAGCAAGACTCTTTAGTACTTGGACTGTCCAAGAGAAGAAAAGAAAAAGGAAAAGAAGAAAATGCTAGAATCTAGCACTTTCTAGAGGATCAAGCTATGATGGAACACCAGAGTATTATTTCATGCTCTTTCAATAGCAGAAAAAGTTTCACCTACCTTTTCTCCTTTCTCTCCTTGAAAGCCTAATCCCATGTTACCCTGGGAGAGGAAAAAACAATGATGAATGAATAATAAAACAACAGCAACAACAGCATCACTATCATCTAGGCCCACAGCACTGTTAAAAAAGCCAACAATCAGGTGTAGAAAGAAGACAGGGAAGGTAGGTACTTACTTTTGGACCCGGTGGCCCAGGGGGACCCATTGGACCCTAAATGTGAAGAAGATCAAGACTTTATTTCTTTTGACTTAATTAGGATGCACACAATTGGAGCAATGCTGGGATCTGCAGTGGTACCTGAACTTTCACCTCTTGCCCCAAAGCAAAAGTAACTGATACACATGATCTTCAAGTCTTCACATCTATAATAGACAGCATAGCCCTTTGGTACTGTGGTTAATTAAGAGCAAACTTCAGTTTAAAAGGAACAAACACATAGTTCGTTTTTACCTCTGCCCAGTGGAAACTCTCTTGTAGTATCTTGAAAAAGCAACTCTTTAGCATATTTCATGACGACAAAGGCTCCAAACATGCAAAGGTCAGCATATTCCCTCTAGTCCCGAGATGAAGAAGTGCTCAGAATAATATATCTTCTTAAAGATATATTATTATATCTTTATATTGTATGTGATATATGTTTGTAGACAGCACTCTAGGGCTTTGCTATAGCGCTTATTCGTGATTGCTGCTCTGAACACTGCTCCAGAGAGGAGCCTTCCCTCTTGTGATTAGATTAAACTATCTAAGTTCGAGTATTCTATGCTTGAAGGCAGCTGTGCTCAGTCCTTTTAGATGCACACACACTTCTCCTCATTGTCATGACACAAGTACAGACAAGGAGGGAAAACTGCCAACATTTTGAACTGTTCTATCAAGAAGTTCAACAGCTGAGGTCTCTTACCTGCAAACCTGGTAATCCTATAGGGCCTGCAGAACCTATTGGACCTGGAAAACCTTTTGGGCCCTATAAGAACAACATAGGACAAATACAGAATGTGTAGCACCTACCCCATCAAACCCCAACCAAAGACAAAGTGAGTCTGAGGAAACATTAAGTAACATCCCTAATTAAATATGCCAATTTAAATACTGTAACACTCCATTTCATATTATTAGATGTATTTTGAAAATCAAAGTTACAGAGTTCAATGGTAGAAAGGAGTTTGATTTGAAAAAGGAAAAACAGAACAGATAATAGCAAAAATCTGACTTCCTCTGCCATAATGTGGATCCACTCACACCATTACAAGGCTGGAATTGCTCATGCTACTGGTATCACACGTGTAAATATATGGCCCGCTAATTTGAAAAGTGTCCTTGAGAACCAATACAAGAAAAATTACCTACTTAATATTCTTTAAAATCATTATTCCCCAAATTAAGTAACTTACAGAAATTCCATCCAATCCAGGAAGACCGTTTTCTCCCTAAAAATTATAAACGCATGAGTAAAAATTATACTACGTTATTGCAACAAACTATAGGGAACGTTAAGTTTTGTATAAATAGAAATATTTCCTGTTAGTTAATATTAGATCAAGTGTAGATGGGAATATATTTTCACACCTGTGCTTCCATATTTAAATTGTGTAATGGAGAGATTCCAAAACTCTGGAGAAATTACAACAATTTTATTTATGGGTAACAAGAGAAATGAAAGTGGCATGAAAAAAAATTTGTATTAATTGTAAAAACACTGGAAAAGACAATATAAAAACTTTCATTACAAAACATTCATTTCATTAAAAAACTTTCATTATGTAAAAGCATATCATTATTATATCAAATTATCTGTATTTCCCATAAATAATGAAGTAAATAAATAAAGATCTATTTAACTTTTACCAACTTATGAGTGTATATAATGCAGGTAGAATTTTAGAAAAGTTCTTAATTTTGACCAACAAAGTCAGTGTGAGGGGCCTTACAGGACAGCATAAATTTCTTAGTATTTTCAATATTTAATGAAGCATAAGGCTGCTAAATATTGCTGAATTCAGTACCACAGGAGGTACTGAATCCTTTGTAGATTTATTCCAAACCTAGTACTTCTGGCAAAAATCAAAACCATGGTAAGCTGGTGAGCGTTTGTTTCAAGGCAACAAAGAACCAAATCTTTTACGTGAGCACATTCAGGAACCTATTCACTGTTCTGAACACTAAACTGAAATTGTCTATCCATAGTTTGTATTTTCTGTACACGAAATAAAATTACAGACTTGATACAGACATTTCAGGGCGAGGTCCTTATTAAATAGAGAGAGTAAAAGCCTGACCACAGCGGCAAAGGATGGAATACTATGAGTGGAATATGATATTCATGTATTTAAACCGAGAATATGACTGATTACTTACTAGTACCTCCCAGTATAAAAAACACTGGGAGGCAGCAGGGATCTCACAGTAGAAATCTTAACATGCACTTGCAAGTTTCCTGAGCTGTTATTTCAACAGACCTGGCACATGCAAAGATGTCAGTTACAGAAGAGTTCCGAGTGTAGGTGAAGGGCCCCTCCTTTGCTACATCTGCATCTAAAAACCCTTATGCTACCTCATATAAGTCAGTATAAGCTTACAAGAAATTCCTCACATCCGTGGTTTGACGCCACAAATGAATGGTTCTAGCTCTCCAGAGACAAGTGAGGGACCAGCAGCTACACTGAACAGTAACAGGATGAGCAACGTCCCAGCATCCCGGTATGGGATGAACCAGATCTCTGCAAAGACCAAGCAATTCCAAGTTCTGAGAGTATTTGGTGTTGTCATTAATGAAGTTATTATAAGGCCTTTTTCACAGCTCTGCATTCAGACATACCCAGGATACCCATGTCTAACATAGTGAGCAATCTAACCTGCAGCATCAGCCCTGCAACCTGTAGGACATCAAAGTGTTTCTTGTACTGCATTTTCTCCTATGTGATGACAAGTCTTACCTTCATTCCTTTAAGACTGCCTTGAGCAAAAACAGGTTCTCCTTTAAGGCCTTTTGGGCCAGGATGACCCTGATTAAAAAAAAAAGTCAAAAATAAATTTCTGGAAAAAAAATTTATTTAGTTTTGAAAGAATTTATATTCAGCATAATGAACAAGGCAAACTCCTGGCTCCAGTAAACTGCAAAAGTACCACTGCAGCTTTGTCAAAGAAGCTGTGGTATTATGAGAACTTAAGACTTCCTGCGGCTTTAGAAAAACAAGGTTCTGCAAACATTTTCTCTGGTATTCTCCCATTCATATTAGATTTCCCTTTTATTTTAGGCCTTTTAAGATCCTATTTGAGTCTGTTTGACATGGTGTAATCCTCCTGTTCATATCATGCCATCCAGAGGGACCTTTACAGGCTAGAGAGGTGGGCCTATGCAAACCTCATGAAGTTCAATAAGGCCACGTGCAAGGTCCTGCACCTGAGTTGGGGCAATCCCAAACATGGATTCAGGCTGGGTGATGAGTGGATTGACAGCAGCCCTGCTGAGAAGGACCTGGGGGTACTGGTGGATGAAAAGCTGGACATGAGCCAGCAATGTGCACTCACAGCCCGGAAAGCCAACCATATCCTGGGCTGCATCAAAAGCAGCGTGGCCAGCAGGTCGAGGGAGGGGACTCTGCCCCTCTACTCCACTCTGGTGAGACCCCACCTCGAGTACTGTGTTCAGCTCTGGGGCCCCCAGCATAAGAAAGACACGGACTTGTTGGAGCAGGTCCAGAGGAGGGCCACAAAGATGATCGAGGGGCTGGAGCACCTCCCCTATGAGGACAGACGGAGAGTTGGGGTTGTTTAGCCTAGAGAAGAGAAGGCTCTGGGGAGATCTTAAAGAGATCTTCCAGCACTTAAAGGCGGCCTACAGGAAAGATGGGGAGGAACTCTTTATCAGGGAGTGTAGTGATAGGACGAGGGGTAATGGTTTTAAACTGAAAGAGGGTAGATTTAGATCAGATATTAGGAAGAAATTCTTTACTGTGGGGGTGGTGAGACACTGGCCCAGGTTGCCCAGAGAAGTTGTGGATGCCCCCTCCCTGGAAACATTCAAGGCCAGGCTTTGAGCAACCTGATCTAGTGGAAGGTGTCCCTGCCCAGGGCAGGGTGGTTGGAACTAGATGATCTTTAGGGTCCCTTCCAACCCAAACCATTCTATGATTCTCTCTCTTGTTTATCACTGTAAATCACCAAATTTTGTTTAGAATCAATGAGAGAAAAAACTGCTAGGCTGCATGGATCTTCTGCAAAAGCTGCCATTATAATTCTAGGTTTACCAAATTTATTTTAATCTTGATCATCCCATCCAATTTATCTGAGGTGATTTCATTTAATTGCCAACTTAATTTGAGAGGGGTTGGCTGATCCAAGCAGCTTTCCTTGCCAAAAATGTAATCCTACAAGCATTACAAAATAGAAATTTGAGCAGCAGGTATGAGTAAATCAGTTACTTCAGAAAACAGTACTTTAATTTCATCTTGTTGCTTCAGTATTTTTCAACATCATAAGAATTTCAAGTCTGGATGACAGGTAAAGATGTCTTAGCACAGTTTAGAAATGCTGAAACAAATGGCATTATTTATATCCACCAGCTGTATTTTCTTCCTCTTCTTCATGTATACGTGCAAAGGAGTTCCATTACATGTACGATTAGTTACATGACATGTGTTTGTAAGATCAGGCTTCGAATGCAAACAAGTATTCAAATATTTGTCAAATATTTTAATATCAAGACAAATATTTTTTGCTTACACTTGAAAAATAACCATGTACTTTTATAAAAGACTATAATTCCCAAAAGCATCTAAGAGCGGAGTTCTTATAATTAATCCTACCCACTTAAAACAAGAGCGTAGAGCGTGACCCAGCTACCTTCACTTCCTCTACAGTGAATGCAGGAAAATGGGTATCTCCAAAGACAATTCATACTGAAAGGCAGAGGGGGAGAAGTGCTCTCGCAAGTACCGCTCTCTGTAAGAGGGTAGTCCAGATGAATAGATTCGACACCTAACTTCAAGGCATCCAATGCAGGCTAGATAAAACTCCACCCTGGTAGAAAAGTGTTTTCACAAGCAAAACACATACCCCGGAAAGTAAATCCTATTGACTCTCAGTGAGACTGAAGCTTTTGGCTATCTTAAAACCTGAAGGAAAGCATCCAATATTTGATGCATAGACTTGAACATGGGATAATCTCCTTTCCTGAATCAGCATCCACTAACTTGAAACATGCCAGGTGGAAGATGTTTGACACTTCATCGTTCTTAAAAACTTTATCATGGTTTCTTCTGAGTTAACTTGAATACTGTCAGTGACAATGGTATAACTTGGTGTGGGAGCATACTGAATTCACAGGATCTTCATTTTATCCTCAGAGTGGAATTTCAGTAAGAAAATGATACTGAGCTCTAACAATGCTAATAAACAGGGTTATTAGGGTTCTTCCTAAGTACTTGGGTGTTACTTTTCCAACAACAGCATGAAAAGCAAATCCTGGCTTAGTGACTGCAAAACACCATATTTGAGTTGGGACGTACAGGCAGCCCAGGTAGGCCAGGAAACCCATCTGGTCCAGAAACGCCAGGACTCCCAGTGGTACCATTGCAGCCATCGAGGCCAGGCAGACCTCTAGGTCCAGATTGCCCAGGGTGACCCTGTGTAAAGGGAAAAAAGAGATAATGACTGACAGGATGCATTATTTTTTAGTAATACTGTCCCCAGAAAACTGATATCTTCCAAATGGTAACACAAAACAAAAGAAACGCACAACTCCCACTCAAGTTCAGTGTATGGCAACTGCAACAGAACTAGCTTCTTTGGCCAGCATTGTTTATCCTCCCCAAAGCTTAAATCCTAGAACATTAGCTGCATTCATTTAACTACCTTTTTCTCCAAGGGATAATTTTCTGAAGTACATAACTTGTGCATGAGTAGGTCCCAAAAGGGCAATACTCATCCCACAGCAGTCTGAAATATATGGCATATAACACAGTAAAACAGCACGCAAGGGTGCACCTGACACCAGGAATGGAAGTTGCTCATGTAAAAAACAAGGGCAGAGGCAGACTCAACAATACTGAGCATTTATAATTCCAATCTGCTTAAAGTTTCAGTGACTTCTCTTCCTCTCCAGTGTGGATTCTTTCCTTTAATAGTTCAACAGATGTTACAGCTCCAACATCAGGCCATTCAAGCAAAACAGTTTTTCTTGTTATATTAAACTTAAAACCTTAGGCAAAGCAACTGGGAGAAAGACCTAATTAAACTAACAGCATTTAAAAGAAAGTATTTGTAATGGTCAACTATTAATCAAGCAGGGTAGAATATAATTGTACCTAATTCTGATTTCACACTTCTTTTGGCCTGGTATAGCTCTATTAATTTGACTGGAGTTTACTCAGCATGGTACTGGTGCAAAGGAGATCAAAGTTTGAGACTTTAGTTACTTTTTCTTCAGTGTCATATGGGTATGTGTAGGCAAAACACAGAAAGGCAGAATTGCCAGTCACACTACCCAAGTTTCAAGCAGTTCCTTATTCTATCCTCCTTTTCATAGAAATGAGTTCTGTGGCGCTCAAAGACAGTGTTTTGTGGCAGTAGGAAAAAAGAAACTTATGGAGATAGTATCAGTAACTGACAGTTCTCTCCCTCCCCTCTGTACACCCTGATCTTGACTCATCCCAAAAGTACTTTTGTTTGATCCCAAAGATTCATCCTTAAGATATGGCATTAAACAAGTTATGACTCACACTAGGAAAGTAAAAAAATAAACATGGATAAAATGGAGATAAAGCAGAACATTAACAATCCTTCATGCCTGACATTTAAAACAAAACACATTTGTGTTGCTAAAGGTCTTCCCAGTCCAAGCCAATAGCATATGCTCTGACCAAACTCAATGAGAACTCTGCAATAACGTAAAGCCTGTTATCTAAGGATCTTAAAATGCCTTGCAAAAATGTGGGAATGCTATAATCTTCATTTTCTGGATGAGAAGCTGGGGGCACACAGTAGCAGAGTGACTTTCCCAAGGATGCAGAGCAACTTAGGCCATAATTATGTAAATACTCAAGCTGATCACTGGTCTCAGCTGCTGCCAGGAGGGCCATCGCACACTCCTGCTTACTCACACCTACCTCTTCCCTGTGCTGGCATAAGCACAGGCAGAATAGGCAAGTCAGAGCAGGAAACCAACACAGCAGAGAAATAACTGTTCTGTTTCTTAATGGGGTTAATTTTCAGCCAGGTGAGTTCCTTGGTCCAGCTCATTCGGCAACTGCATTGCGATTTGTGCCAACAAAATGGAGAGAAGGGGAGAGAGCCCAGATCTGCTCTCTGTCAGTCAATAATGTGCAAACTGAATGTAAAGCGTGTCTCCACTACAGGATCAAGGCAGCTCACCCAGACAAGTATAAATTTGAGATTAAACAAGGTCTCAGGACATGGAATGAAGTAATCCCAAAGCATTAGCATCAGGCACCACTGCATACATAGTACCAGTTGTTGTGATGATTAAAGTCTGTTTGTCAAAACACCCACATGTGGTGTGCAAGCAGGGACTTGCCAGGCCCTGGTAAAGCGACAGGAGAAGGCTGAAGCACCACTTTATTGCCACTTGTGTTTGTCTCTTAGAAATTATTTCATTTGGTTCCCAAAGCTGGAACAAATCAGTGGCAACCCACCCTTCTCCATCCATGCGGGATGTCATAGCTGAGAGCAGCAAGCCTCTGACGGGACAGGCTGGGACTGCAGAGGGAGGCCCGAGTGGTCAATGTCTACCAGGTCTTTCACTTTGTTTACAGCATCAACAAAACCAGAAGCTATGTGGGACAAGTGCACATGTATCTGGTTACAACATAAGGTGACCAGCTGCAGGGTTTAGTGAAGCTGAACAGCCAACATCTGCCCCTCAGAGCTAGACAACAGGGAGCCAAGCTGCTAAGCCTTTAGTGCTGGCCAAGAGCCAGCCCATGGCAGGCAGCTGACTGGTGGCCTCATGTCTGGGGAAACGCTTTGGGTGAGATCTCCTAACTCTTGGACTAACACAGTCTGTAAGTGGCCCAAAGGATTTTGGTATCCTCTTAATATGTGAGAAGGGCTCACAAAGAGAGGACATAAAGTATGCTGACGACAGTGATTTCTCAATTAAATAAATCTGTGGCCCTGTCACTTAATCCCATGGCATCCATGTCTGTGGTTCTGAGCCAAAGCATGACACAGACTGGCACAGACGCACACACATACACATGCTGTCTCTTCTGCTTTAGGAAAAAAAATCCATAGGATTTACTACTTTCCAGCTAATCTGCTATCAGAGTTCACAATGTTTTGTTTTAAGAACCTTACCTGAGGAGATACTGAGCACCCATAACTGACTTCCTTGAGAGTTGTAAAGTTCTGGCTTAAATGAACCTTTTCCCCAGGGATTTAAAATACTGATTTAAAGAGCTGTTTTGATCTGAAAAATAGTGGTTAATAGTTTCACTGCTCTCACCTCCTCTAATTCCTGTTTTGGTAGATGTACCAATTCAACACAAGCACCTCAATTGACTAAGGCAGAAGACTTTTACAGGCTTTACTCATACATGGCAGGGTGACTAGTTTACAGACGTGAGTTAAAACACAGGCTGGAGAGATCACTTGTGCTCTCTGTTCTCACAAAAGGACACATTCCCTGTGAGACAGATAAGGAAACTTGAACTGTTCATCTAGGCCCTTGCTTTATCTGACTCTTGTTCATACACTAACACTGTGATCCTAAGGGGCCTCTTTCTAAATCCAACAGCACAAAGGCGATCCCAACAGGAGAGCTCAACAAATATTTAAAAACAGGGAAAAAAATGCAATTAAGGGTGAACACAAAACTAACTGAATAAGCAGTTTCATGGGTTGCTACGGCAAACTGGCCTTTTTACAGCCATTGCCAAGTGCTTGTGTTTCCTCTAGGAGGGTCACAGAATAGAGAACCTTGCCTCTCCTTGTAGCTCTAGCTTTCATAGTACAGACAAGGGCTCACTTCTCCTAGAAATACTTCCTTCTAGAACTCCTTGGACAGTTCATGGAAAGCTATATACATCTCCCAGCTCCAGTTCCAGCCTTTGCTGGAGATGTCCTTGAGTCTTGTCCTATAGGAAAAAATAAGCTTCCTGAGTAGGGCTAAGGATTTGAGGGTTTCTTCTACAGTGTGACACAAAAGGCTAGCAATAAACACATGTAGCTGCTGTATTTACTAGGTTAAAGGGATTAGTCAGGCCAGCTGCAACAACATGATTTACTTGCCACCAGCATTCCTCAAGGGAACTCTGTGGAACACCGCTTCCCTTAAGGTCAATAGTGGGATTCCCCTCTGAATCACAGTCCTTTGGCCACGACTAAAATATACCTGCCCACGCTAACATACCTGCATACTACAAAGAATCTCTCCTCATATTTAGATGTTAATTCCTGTGCAGAGATAGTAATATATTTTCACTTCTCTCTTACATGTATCAGCGCACACATGCTCTCTCTCCTTTGCTCTGCATTTCACACATTCATATAATGTGCATATGTTTGTATACATTTCACAACAAACCTAAGCTACTCCCTATCCTGAAATGCAACTGGCAAAAGTATAAATATTTGTTTAAGCAGTGGTGGTTGCTATTTTCAACCTAGAATGGAAGTATTTATCTCAATGGCTAGAATGTAAACAGTACAAACTAGTTTCCCTTCCCCCTTTTTATGTCCTGCAGTTGTGGCACAGAAGAGCCACAGCGGTGAGCTCTGCTGTTCACGAGCAGCAAAATCTGCCTCTTTCCCATTCGCCCACCTGCAGAATACTGTAAAGCAGACAGAGTAGATCTGCATATGCAGGAGGCTTTGAATCCTCTCATCTACCTCCCCTACTCTCTCCTTGGAATGCCTGTTGCTGCCAACTACCTGGCAATGGCTGTTGCTGTATCTCTGCCTCCCCTCATTGTTGGGAATCCCCTTTCTCCAGATCCTCATCTGAAAAAATACCCTGAGAACAGCATGTTCCCACAGTGTGTTCAATTAAATTAAGTATTATGGAAACAGCTTGTTCTCTTCAGAGCTAGAGAGTTGGCTGGTGGGAAAAGAAAAAAATAGTAACAAGGGAGTAAAGCAGGAGAGAAAACAGGCAAGGATGAGCAGAGGGGGAGAGGACAAGGGCCAGGAAGGAACTGGAGTCAAGCAAGCTCATTTACAGGGCCAACTGTGCATTTTCAGCCAATCTATCAAAACAATTCAGTTTTTGATAGGAAGTAAGAAAACACAGCTCAACTGTTGGAGCTCTTGGCCAGCTGAGGAAGTAGGGAAGATGAGAAAGAGCATGAGTATAGTCTGAAGGCGCAAGGATACAGAAGATGGAAAAATGTCATCAAGAAAAGAAAAAGAATTCTAATACCAGAAGGAGAAAGCAGGATGAGCTAAACAGCGTAGAGAGAGCAAGGAAGTTTGGGGCAACTTCTAAAGCTGGCCCAGCTAAAACTCCCCTGAGGTAAAGTGTCTGTAAGACATCTTTGCAAAAATCACTGGGGAAAACCAAAGCAAAAGAAAGCTGCTCAAAACACTCTAGGCACATAATTTTTTGTATGGTAAAGGAAACAACTGTCACTAGAATGTTAAAGTTCTAAAGAATTAAAAAAACAAAAAAATTCCCGATGGTCAGGGAAAGTGGGTACCTACCCCTATCACCTGGAAAATGCAGCAATTATCTCTTTTCTGTCTCAGGTTTCTGAAAGGTTCCCATCCAAACCAGAACTAGCATCTAGTGGAGAAGCAAGGATTCTCTGGAGGGCCTCAGCTCTAATCACTGTTTCCATTCACATTATAGCAAAAGAAGATTGAGGGAGACCTGATAACAGTTATCACATACAAGAAGGCTACTACAAAGTAAAAGGGAACAATCTGCTCTCTGTGTCCATGATGAGTAAGATGAGAACTAAGAGGTTTAAACTGCAGAAAGAAAGACTGAAGTTAGGCATTAGCAAAGCTTTTCTAACAGAGAAGTTAAAGTCTCTGTCATTACAAGGTTTTAAGAATTGGTTAGGAAACACATACTAAAAATGGTCTGAAGCACAGCTGATCATGCCTGTTTGACTGACTGAAGTCCCTTTCAATTCCATAAGTCTATGATTTTATGATACGGTGTTTTCTAGACATGGTGCTGAGAGAACATGGTGCTGAAAAAAAAGCTTATCAATGAGGCAATGGATCCCCATGTAACTCAGGCTCACTTCCTGATACATATCAACTTCCTATCATCCCATAATAGGATCCAAACCTCTGACAAAACAGGATGGGATCACCAGGTAGGCTAACAAACACTGCCATTTCCCTCCAGAGAGAAGCAAGCGCTTGCAGGATATACTATGCGTGTGCTAGGACAGTCTCATTGTGCTTACGTGCTTTTGGTTGTGACTAACATTCTGGTGATTTATATTTACATATGCAAACTTACTGGGATCCCGTTTATGCCTTGAAATCCTGGAACTCCCATTGGGCCCTGAAGAAAAAGAGTACACATTATATTTCACTTCATCAATCTGTATATTTCAGTTATCTGTGAGATACTTTTCACTCCAACATTTTCAGTCTTGGACTTTAGCTTTCAAAACCAAAAGGAGCAAACTATCTCATGCAGATTCTCTCTGACCACAGGTGTCCGTGAAGATAGGAACTGAGTATCTGAGCTTGACTGGATGCCAAACGAGTGTTTCAGGAATGTTTTAATCAGGCAATTTAAAGTAAAAATATAATCTCCTACTGCACATCTGGGGAAAACAAGATGCCAGGAAAATAAACAATCCAGTATAAACTTAACTCTCAGTGTCACACTTGACCTTCCAAGAGTTTCAACAGGACTTATGGGTTTTTCTGTCTATACTTGGATAGCACCACCCAGAGATACGCAGACCACCCCTGGCTGAGTTGCAAGTAATTACCACTTTGTTGGTTCTACTGCTCTGCTCTGGATAGTAGCAAAACAGACTGTGTAAGCAGAATATCCAGCCTAAACTGCTCTTGCTTTGGAAAGGTAAAGTATATCGCTTCCACGAGGGATAAAGAGATAGAATCTTATTGCACGTAGGTATTGCATATGTATCCATTTCAATGGATAGAAACAGCAGTTCTGGAGTAAATAAGGGCTTTTTCAGTGCAAGGAAATTGGTTCCAATTGTTAAAGGCCAGTTCCTATCCTGGGTTTCTGTGTTGTCCAAAATCCACGTTTAATCGTTTCAGTGTTATCTGCTAGAATTATGAAAATGCCATCATTCGTATCAGCACTCGGTCCTTGTTTTGAATCCTCCATTGCCTTTCAGATGAATGCAACACTGAAGCAATGACTTTCATTGTCATCGTTTTCAGTTTACTTGGTTCTGTGTCTTATGAGAAAGGGTGACTAGAACTCCAGTGTGTTGACTAATATTAAATGAGAAGAGGGTGTGACTGCAGCATGTGAAAGTATAATTGAGCTAGTTTTCATCTAGCTAGCTCACCTATCACTAGCTGGGAAAACATGGAAGACAAACTCTGTTCTGCAGGTCCTGGTACGTAAACTATCTGTCTTTTTCTTATTTGTGCACATGACCTGAGCGCCTTGCATCAAGTAGACTGGTAAGATGCTCTGGGGTAGACCCAGAATGCGAGCCCTTGTCCTGATGTCCCAGGCTTCCTTCAGATTTTAGAAACCAGGCACGGCACACAGGACTTCCTTTGTCTTTTAAGCTTTCAAGCTGTTGTCCTTGAAACATTCCTTTTGTCCAGCCGCATAGTCATGAGAGTAGGAATCTCATCCCAGTCCTTGCATCAGACAATGTCAGACTTCCCCGTTTTATAATCCATTACATAACCTCTGTCAGGCTATGTGGTGGGAGCATATACACCGCTCTGGCCTATGCGGTGGGACTCAATGAGTCCTCTGCATGCAACCCAAAACTCATGATGCGAACACATGCCTGGTGCACAATGTAATCTTTCTTTAAGGTGAACTATCCACGTGTATCCACTCTTTATTACTGAAAGTATTTGTTCATACTTCCATTCATTCTTTTGTCTACCTTCAAAATCCCCTTTTGATACTTCCTAAGAAGAGACAGCAGAACAGATCCTAAGGGCATTAAGACATTTCTATGTTTGCTGTTCTGCCCATTCTTGCACACTGCATTCATTGACACTGATGCCTTATGGGTTATTCCATTTAATATGACATAGTTTATAATATTCTTTCTGTTATAAATAACTTTGCACCTGCAAAACTGAATTGAAGGTTTCATTTAGTACCCATTCCTTTTGCTTTTCTAGTCACCAACTCAGGATCTTTTACGCAGGAACCAGCTCCAGGTCTCTCTGAACATAGTGTGAATAACACCCATCTATCCCCGGGCATGTGAAGTGAAAGAGTACTTGCAACAGCAATACTCGTTTGGCTATGGTTCATCTGCCAGGACGGCTACAATGTTCAGCAGCTTTAGGAACTGTATTCTCATTCAAAAATAAAAGCAGGGGATTCTCTAAAGATACTAATGAAATGCTGTTGTGTTCTTACCCCTGAGCAGATAGTCCAAGATTATCTTTATTCATTCAAAAATATATTTTATATACAAATATAAAATATTTATATACAAGGCCACAGATCTATTGCAGGGACAGAAGAGTCACTGTTGAGCCTACCTTGTCGCCTGTCTGTCCAGCTGGTCCAGGGGGGCCCACTGCTCCTCTCTCACCTTTTGCTCCCGGCAAACCTTCTGGGCCAGTAAATCCAGGTGCACCTATTGGTCCTTGAAGCCCAATCGGTCCTGGTCGACCCTAATATACAACAAAAAATAACTCAGTGCATCATGTTCACAAACTCCTTTACAATTATTCTATCCAACTCAATCTTTAATGCAATACGATACCTCTCAGGGTAGTTAGGACATCCTAAAGTTTTCCCTGTACCTTCTCAGATAAAGAGTTTTTAGAGGTTATTTCAGGTAAGTCATGAGTAATAGTAAGAAATCTCCCCTTTTTCCTGGAAGATTTATTACTACCCATATTGCTGTAGGAAGGAACAGGGGAAGAAAACAGTGTTTTGAGATCAAACTGGCTGCTGCTTCTTGAGTTTGCATCTCTATTTCCAAGCTGTAAAGTGCAAAAAGATTTTGCTTATGCTTTAGATCAAGCACAACAAAAAGATAACACAAAAGATGCAAGAAGTGCATGGGTCACACGCAGTCAGAAAGCACACTTTAGAGTATTTGAGGCTAGTACAATAGTTGGCTCAAGATAGGGATCGATTCCACTGTGCTCTCCTGGTTACCTTATAGTCGGGGTGTGGATTTTGATTTCTCGAGCACAAAAAGGGTGCAATGACTGAGCATTGCCCGAAGATGGCAGCCTTTTCTACAACTGCAGAGATTCATATGTGACTGATGAACTTTCATTGTTCTGTCACTACATGGATGGGCAGAGTAGCCTGGTACTTGTTTCTGAAACAAGCCAATGTTTAAAAAATTTTGCTGTAGGTGCTCTGTTTTTTTATTAGCCTCAGAAGCTGTGTCTTGGCAGCTGAATGCTTAACACAGAGTTTTGTGTTAACATTTTTGTACTTTGCATTTGGTTCATTTTGAGAGAATCTGAAAGAGATCAACAGAGCCTAAGGTCCCAAAGTATCAGTAGAAAATGGCAGTTTAGGGCTATGCTTTCTACTGGTAAGACAGTCAGTGGATTACGTGAAGCTATCCATGAAAGAATCAAGCCTTACATT
The DNA here is from genome assembly GCF_000699105.1 of Pygoscelis adeliae. NCBI lineage: Eukaryota > Metazoa > Chordata > Aves > Sphenisciformes > Spheniscidae > Pygoscelis > Pygoscelis adeliae. Next base: position 20,010,467 of record NW_008825109.1, read on the forward strand.
AAAAGATAGAGAATGGAGGAGGAAGTTAAAAAAAAAAAATCCTCCTCCTTTCAACTCTCCTCTACACTCATGTCCACGGTAGTGTGTTTCCCTTCCATTTCCCCAACTCCTTAAAACAGCAGAAGGAATGCAGCTCCGTGCTGCAAGTGTTTTAGTAATCTCAGCTGGAGACATACAAAGTCCTGACTCCATGCCTTTGCAGATAAAAGACTTTACAGTTAATTTTAAAAAGCATTTTTACATGTTAATAATCAAGAAAAGTGAAACAAACTGTAACTGACTTTAAAAATTCTTTTTCCAGGATCATTTTTAGTACCCGTTTAGGCTAAAACATTTTGTCCCATATTCCATGTTTCTTCACTACTGGGGCAGTTTTCTTTTAAAGTGCAGCAATTCCCCTGCGTCACTCTTTCTGTTGTGATTGTTTCATCCTGGCCTTTTAACTGAGGTCAAGTGCATGTTTTGTATTTCATACCTTTTCTGTCTAGACACTGTCCATACTGTGCACTTCCAGAGGCACGGACTCCCATCTGAAAAGGCTTTTCTGTTGATTATTTTTAGCTTTCTTCACTCTGGGCTAATTATCAATGGAATCCTTTATATTGTGAACCATAAGATCATAACATTAATGCCCAAATCTTCAGTGGTCCTTGGCAACCGTACACAACAAGGAACAAGTTATGAAAATCACATGCTTTGCTCTCACTTTCAGTCTCAGCTTTAACTTTTTAATTTCCCATAGTCACAAGCTATTCAGTCTTTCACACGCAACATCTCACTTACAAGAGATGGGTTGTGGACTGTTTACCTCAAGGCAACACAGCAGTGGAGAGACATACCCTAAAAACGGGCACGTTACTGTTATAGCTGGCTACCACCCACAAAAACAACAGCTTCCAAAAGTCCACCAAAGTTTCTAGAGAAAACACACTGTGAATTCCTCACTTGTTTGAATTGCTAACACTTCTGTATTCAATTAGTTTGATTGCCTGGCTAATGACAGTGTTTCACAATGACTGGAACTGATAGGAATTAAAATTTTAGGAGGCTTTTGTTCTGCTCTGCTGCAGGTCACTTTGAGAAATCTATCTAGATGAGACACTCCCATCTGAAAAGGCTTTTCTGTTGATTATTTTTAGCTTTCTTCACTCTGGGCTAATTATCAATGGAATCCTTTATATTGTGAACCATAAGATCATAACATTAATGCCCAAATCTTCAGTGGTCCTTGGCAACCGTACACAACAAGGAACAAGTTATGAAAATCACATGCTTTGCTCTCACTTTCAGTCTCAGCTTTAACTTTTTAATTTCCCATAGTCACAAGCTATTCAGTCTTTCAGGCAACATCTCACTTACAAGAGATGGGTTGTGGACTGTTTACCTCAAGGCAACACAGCAGTGGAGAGACATACCCTAAAAACGGGCACGTTACTGTTATAGCTGGCTACCACCCACAAAAACAACAGCTTCCAAAAGTCCACCAAAGTTTCTAGAGAAAACACACTGTGAATTCCTCACTTGTTTGAATTGCTAACACTTCTGTATTCAATTAGTTTGATTGCCTGGCTAATGACAGTGTTTCACAATGACTGGAACTGATAGGAATTAAAATTTTAGGAGGCTTTTGTTCTGCTCTGCTGCAGGTCACTTTGAGAAATCTATCTAGATGAGACAGTAAAGACCAGTAACTACACATTCTGCAGCTACACATTGGTTCTGCAGCTCTCTGACAGAAGAACTAAACGTGTTCTCTGTGATTTCAGGGCCTATAGGCAAAAAGCTCTCTTTTGCCTTAGTGCCCTACAAGAAAGATTTTAACAGCACTTGAAGATTTTGTCCAGTGCCTTAGAGTGTCACTAAACCATAAAGACACAGTAAAGTGCTTCTAATCTCTCTGATAATGTGATTATGCCATGATAATCAGGCTCTCAACAATTCCTACTGTTTCTTTTGAAGTCTATGCGGATGGAAATCATGTTTTCTATGCTGAAACAAAGGACTTGCCTCCACTGCTAAAAAAGCAGCATTTTTCGTCACTCAGTAGCACTCCCATGAACTGTCACAAGATAAAAGCATTATAAAGAGCAGGCACTGTGGTGTGCAGGAGCAATTCCAGGATAAAAGCACAATGAAGACTCAGGTTTTACCACAAGGTAAACTTACAGGGTTCAATGCCGGGTGGAACTACTGTTTGACCTCAATGGGTTTACCTTGTAGTAAAAAGTTAAGTGCCTAGTCTTTACTGTGCTTTGGCATCAGGATTGCTCTTACTTATCCAAAGGATAAAAAGAATAAAACACCTCTTAGCAGTGAGGACAAGCTTAAACATAAAATGCGGATTACATCAAGTAGAAACTACAGTGAATCAACAGAGTTCCCTATTTTTAATCTTTATTGTTCAATATGTGTAGTCCAGTAGCCTGTAGACACGCCATTAGTACTTAACACAAATGGTATCATTTTGGTTTCCTGGCTGCATGACAACCGTTTTTCAAAAAGATTAAAATTATAGAACGCTAGTAACACCAAGTAAGGACAAAGTCTATGAAATTACTGTGACTTGTGAATGTTTTCTCAAATGTCCACTAGAATTTCATATATTTGAAAACCATGACCTGCATTCTCAAACATATTTGTACACCAGGCTTTTACTACACAAGCAGCAGTAAATGAGATGCCTGTCTCTCTGTAATGAATATGATGCTGGTAAAAAAGTGGCATTCTTTCTTGATATACCATGGTGTTTCCATAGATGATTTCAGGATTTTGACCAAGTTTGTGCCACAAGTTCAATATGAGTCATATGCATCTCTGTTACGCGCTTCCCATTGCAAACCATTAAAAATACAGAGATGCCTCAGACATTCAGGTTACCATTCTCAATGTGTGGCAACCAAGAGGAAAAAATGGCTGGGATAGGAATCACCACACTGCAGAAGGCAGTAAAACAAAATGGCCTGAAAATGTAATTCGATGGCAGCGTCTTTAAAGATGGCAATGGTTCTGCAACATGTGCCTTCTTCCTCTCACCCTTTTAATTCATCTGCATCCCAAGGTGTCATGAGGAAAGGCTGGTATGGTGGGTAATGATGGGGCCTCTCTACTGCTACACAATCAAATGCATCACAGTTTCTCTATTGTCCCTACCCCTTTTGCCAACTCCAATACCCCACATAAATTTTCGCCCACTGAAGCAGAGCTGCTACACATAGCATTGCAAATTCCAACCATTCTTTTTTTCCCATTGCCTCTGTGAGCTTGGAGAATAAAGTGTGAATCTATTTGATTTGTCGCTGTGCAAAGGAACACATGTGGCAGTGGTATAGAACCACTGGACATGTCCCTTATTTCAGGGACAAAAAATAATACAAGTGCTTGCTTACTTGGGGGACAGTTTTACTAGCCTCACTCTCTATCAAATACTGGCTCAGTGATTCATCACCAAAAAAGGATACTGGAACTCACAAAGTGAGATAAGTTTAGCAGGACTGGTAACTAAGCAGAATACTACTGATCCCTACTTCAGTCAGTAAATTCATAGACTGCTGTATTTCAAGCAGAAAAATATTGTTATTATTTTGCTAAGCAATATAAAGGTCCAGTGTATGAAAAGAGCAACTGAATTTAAAGATGTTCATGTTTTCTCAAACTAGCACATAGTTCCTTCTCTATGAGAATTCAGTGACCACATTTTAAAAAAGGGTCTTATTCATGCTCTCTATTTCTTCATCCATTATTTCCCCCATAAACAATGTTTTATTGTCACAAAAAGTTGCTAGTGACAAAGATTTACTTCACGAGCAAATGCTTTGTAGTCAGAAGTATCTTATACTCACTTGATTACATTAAGGCAACCAAAGAGCCAACCATTAAGTCATTATGGCCCTAAAAATGTACGTTCTCATAAACTGCATACACTAAGCAGAATCTAGCCCGAAACTTTCATGGAAGACCTATGTACCCGATTCCCATGTTGTACAGGATAGCCTGTACAAGGGACTGACCCTTCGAGATGCTCTTTCACACAGGCAAATGTCATTACCCATTTAAATCATGGCCATTCTCTCTGATCAGGGATGCCACGTTACAAAAGGCGACACACAACTCACGTGGAACTCGGATGAAGTGTCTGTAGGTGACCTATCGGTGCAAGGCAGCAGTGTCCATTAGTGAGTAGCATGACCTTGGCCTAACCACTTCTACTTTCTACCTCCTTTTCCTCCCTTCTCCTCTTCGGTCTGCCCTGCCTTTGCTGCAAGATTCCTGCGGCAGTGGTTATCTCTTGCTAGCTAGACAGTGCCTAGCATAAGAGAGTCCTGGTCTCAACTGGGGCCCCACAGTTCTACTATAATAATAATAATTACCGATTAAAAACCCTTCACTATTTTCCTAAGTTACAGGTCAGGTATCCAGTGCCCTGCTCACATTCCAGAGTAAGTAATTATTTTCCCTACTGAAAAATGCTTTGTACTTTTAAAGAAAATTGTTCTTCAGTTTTTCTTCTAAAAACTTACGGAAAGTCTTGTTCAAAATGGCTTCTTTATTTCTGTCGTATAATTTACTGTTCCTCTACACAGCTCTTTACCCGCACAGCATGAGATGAAAACACAAAACTGTATATACACACAGAAATAATGGACCAGAAAAAACATCCTGTGCAACAATCCTACTTCATTCAGCACCTTCCCAAAAATCTCATAGTTTTTTTTCTTTGTTGTTCTCTGTTTTTCAAGGAAGGATATCAGGGTAGTAATTTTTTTTTAATTTATTTTTAAGAAAAGAGACAAATTATTCCTGTACCATGCGAAATTCCTTAATATCATAATCCATTTTAGAAGTTTTCTGTTTATGCGAAGCAGCGCTTGGCATGCTCACACTGCAGACTGTCAAGGCTGCTCTGGTCAGCTCAGGAGCAATCTTTTAATGTAGTAATGAGCAACTGCAGGCTGTTTCTCATAATAATTTCCAATTTTAGTTCATGTGATAAACTCCATTTTCAAAAAATACTTCTGTTATTTCCACTAAGCCTGACTAGACATGACCACAAGTAGAAAATCTAGGTGATAAAAAAAATGTGTGTGCATATATATATATGGTTTTACACCCTATTTTTAAACTGCTTAAAAAATTAATGATATTTAAATCCATAAACCATTTGCTTCCTGAATCCTGTACAACATAAATAAATAAATAAAGTTGCAATGGAAGTTTTACCACATTATGCATATAGAACTGTGTATAAACCCTGGACATTTTTTAAAAAACATCTTTATTTTTAAATATCTTTATTTTTAAATTGGATATTTAAATCTCTGAAAAATTTGTTCTTTAGCATGCTCAATTTCCAGTTAAAAACTTTCATGGAACATCCTGATCCAATCAATTCCACATATTTGCTATTTCTATTTATAGCACACAAAGAGACCACATACTGTCATCTTTTTCCCCACCACGGACAATACCAGGAGTGACTCAGTGTTAAATCTAAGTAATTATCCATTTTATACTTCATAACCTTTAAAGAAACTACCTTTTAAAAAAAAAAGCGAGTCAAAAAGGATGACTTTAACTCAGATTGCATTTTTGCTTTGATGTACTGAAATGTCCAAGTTAGATAAGAAAGTAAGAGCACGTGGAAAGGCTCCAGGCCACAGAGAACAGATAACATGAAAGTAAGTGAAAGTCACTTGTGGGTTGTAACATCTGTGCGAGAGATGCACTGGCTAGGCGACAGCCTTCCTGCGCTGCACTCCAGAGAGAAGGGGATCCACATGTAACACTGAGCATCATACAGAGTGACAGGCACTACAGAAATATAAAGATATTATTTGTGGGGATTTTTTAAAATAAAGAACAAGCAGCAGGATTTATGAAGCGCAGTGATGACTTACGTTGTATTTCAATTAAATGAATAACCATTGTACGAAAATTATGAGTTAAAGCTTATTTTTAAGGAGCTACGCTATATATTTGAATGACGTTTACTTGCCCTTTTCACGATCATCACTCAGAATTATGCCTTTATTCCAGCAGAAACTGCGTGAAACAGTTATCATGGTTTGCAGAGACTAGATACTGATGAACGGCGTCCCAGAGTATCACCGCAGCAGATGTGATCACCCCTGAATCCCAGCTTACCCACTGTTTGTTTAAGCTAATTGGCCATGAGGCTCAGGTGATACACAGTCATCCAAGATGAACTTTTTGCTACTTGCCACGGCAAAAGATCTTTTTGCTAGCTTGACTGGCATCTTTAGGGCCTTTTTGCATTTTAAACTGAAAGGGCAATGCTAGGTTCATACACAAATGGAGAGCAATTCATGTAGACAGCTTACAAGACTGACAACTGGCACTACTCCTCTGAAATCACGCACGTGTTTAAGCCTGACTTAGAGGCAACTGAGGAAATGAGGCATGAAGGAGGAGGTGAGTAACAGTAGGCAGGAACCGCTCCCACACCTCATGGAGCTCTGGCATGACATTACATTCATCAACATTCCAAAAAATAGGGCTTATATTGAAAGGATGGATTACACGATTATGAAATCTTAGCAAAAATGTTGCGGCAAGCGAGGTCTAACTGACTTCAATTTACTTATGAACTAAGCATGTTTTCATTTAACAAAAGAGCATAGTACAGCCAAAAGTTTGAATGGTTTATGAGATTTTATGGTCTTTTGCAAACTCAGTTCATCTTCTCTCCCTCAAGTCTTTGGTGCCTAATCTCTAAAAAATGTTTTAGAAAGCCTTTACAGTTCCCTGACCTGGTCACATAGGACAGCAGCTGTCATAACATTTTCCTGCCTTTAACTGAGGAAAGGGCACTTCTGAATTTTGTGTACATCTCTTGACAGCAGCACAAGTCCTGAGCTGAATTTTAGTACAAAAGAATTAGTTATTGCAGAAGAAAACACAGGGTTTCTCTAGGATTTCTTTCCATTTTCCTGATGGCTGTACAGGAAAGTAGACAAGGTAGCATATGCAAAGCATTTTTTGACACAAGTCATCTCTGTAGAAAATGACCAAATGACAGCTCCTCAGCAGTCAGTCCCCAAAACAGGAGATGGGTCAAATGAAAGGCGAGGGCCATAACCCCTGACTCTACTGGCTTTGGTTGCAGGGCTTTTCTCTAACCAGACTGATCTGCAGATACCACTGGTTCTACCGCCAACGATTTTTTGCCCCTTACAGGCCAGTAAAGCCTTTTACGGTGATACAGAACAGCAGGTATCTACATCACTATTGCTCTAGCAAAGGATCAGCTAACTGATTAGTTTTCATGTCTACTGAAAACTGTGTGAATTAAAAGAATAATTCAAATTGCTTCATTCCTGAGTAACCCATAATGATATACTACACGCAAGTGTGACCTGCAAAGGAAGGCAGCCCACAATTACTGCCAGCTTCACTTTGCTTCCTTCTTCTTCATGCCTTACCATCCTTACTTTTGGCAGGCAGTACTTTTATTGTCCTCAGAAATACTTTGCAGTCTGCTTTTACATTTCGTGTTTAAAGTTGTCTCTTACTCAATAACTGATTTGTTTCAGTCAGACAATCAAATGGGATCACTTAGTTTTATCTCATATTTTAATTGTTTCTGTCTGTTGCTTTTCACATGACAAACAATATGGATGAACTTCAGACACACACTGGGGTTTATTAACTGAGCTTATACAATTTGCCACACCTGGCTACAGGCCTTGCAGTAAGTACTATGTGTGTATATATATATGTATATACAATATAAATGCGTATATATATTGTCTCTCCAACAAATTTGCTGAGACCAAGCATACTATTTTTCACAAACCATTTAAAGGAGTTTTACCTAACTCATTACTGAGGAAGGTACCACGCTAATTATAGCTAATAGACAAGTCCCTTGAGGAAAACTGATATTGAATCATAGTGACTTCACAGGCAGTCACATCAGGACTGCTGCCCATGAAACCACAGCTTCTGACTCTCCTTAAGATACACCCTACATCACACAACATTTTCAGGGATCCTCTACAGGCACATGAGGAAAGAAGAACATGCAGTGTTTTGTTATTTTCCCTTCCACTAATCCCTAGCACCTGTCCTGGTTTCAGCTGGAATAGAGTTAATTTTCTGCCTAGTAGCTGGCATAGTGCTGTGTTTTGGATTTAGGATGAGAATAATGTTGATAACACACTGATGTTTTAGTTGTTGCTAAGCAGTGCTTACACTAGTCAAGGACTTTTCAGCTACTCACGCCCTGCCAGCGAGAAGCTGGGAGGGGGCACAGCCAGGACAGCTGACCCAAACTGGCCAAAGGGATATTCCATACCATGGGACGTCACGCTCAGTATAGAAACTGAGGGGAGTTGGCCGGGGGAGGGGTGACCACTGCTCGGAAACTGGCTGGGCATCGGTCGGTGGGTGGTGAGAAATTGCATTGTGCATCACTGATTTTGTATATTCTTTTATCATCATTATTATTATTATTTTCCCTTCCTTTTCTGTCCTATCAAACTGTCTTTATCTCAATTTTTCATTATTCTCTCCCCCATCCCACTTGGGGGGGAGTGAGTGAAGGGCTGTGTGGTGTTCAGCTGCCTGCCGGGTTAAACCACAACAATCCTTCTGGCACCCAAAGTGGGGCATGAAGGGTTGAGATAACAACAGATCTGACCAGAGCGTGTTAAGGCAAATTTGTTATAAGCATTCATCATACTGGTTTAACAGTCACTGGTCACAATGTTGATTAATTTACTCTCAAAGTTGTCGTGCTTGCTCTCAAAGCTGTGTTATGTAGCACCTTACTTGCTGTATGTTTCCTGTTGTGCTGTCTATCACCTCTGGGAGCTGGATCAAGGATATCATTTTGCTGCACTGTGTAACACTGGTTTATGATATGATAAAATTATTGGTCATGAGACTAATTTTTGTATTTGTACTTCTGTATTTGTACTCGGCATTGCTGTCATCTCCGTACCTCGGGAGTCACTTTTCGGAAACTATTAATAATTACACCTTTTACCTTTTCTACTCGGGGAACCAATCTATGGGGTAGACACGGGGGGACACTTTCTCCTTCAGGCTAGTTATAAAAGCTCTTG
>NW_008825109.1:20024627-20054509 GCF_000699105.1 Pygoscelis adeliae
ATCGGTCGGCAGGTGGTGAGCAATTGCATTGTGCATCACTGATTTTGTATATTCTTTTATCATCATTATTATTATTATTTTCCCTTCCTTTTCTGTCCTATCAAACTGTCTTTATCTCAACCCACAAATTTTACTTTTTTTTTCTCCCCCGATTGTCTCCCTTATCCCACTGGGGAGCAGGGGGAGTGAGTGAAGGGCTGTGTGGTGTTCAGCTGCCTGCCGGCTTAAACCACAACAGCACCCTGCAGAACCAACCAAAAAAGTCCAATGTGTGTCTCAAGAACTGTTTAACTGAACAGCTACAATGAATTTTTTGCTACCTCCCCCTCTGGCTGGCATTTCCAAGCTGCCTTCTTCAGGGACTCAAATGACAGAAGAGTCATTGTTGCAAAAAAATGTTGTCAGTAGAAAATTAGCTGTATTAGTGCACTGAACAAGTGAAATCTTGCCAGTGTCAGGCCTGTTAAGACTATTAAAGGGACATTGTATCTAGAAAGGCAGGGAGAGTTCAGCCACATGCTGAAGCTGAACTGACTCTAAACCTCCCCAGGGTCTGCTGTGTCCAGATCCGTTAATTTGCTTTGGGCTCCTCTCCAGTTCTTTCTTTTACAACAAACCCAATTTCTAAATTTCTAATTCCCCTTGCAAGCAAAGGCTGTGAAAAGTCAGTGTTTCCTCAGAGACAGAACAGGGATGTGGGCAAGGATCTAGCAGGAAGAGACTGCCCATACCAGCATTTTCCCAGTACAACTATTCCTTAGCGGATAGGATGGTTTGGTCTTCCCTGTTGCACTAAGGGGCAGAGCTGCTGACTTTCATGCATCCAACAAAGGCACTGGCTATGAAAGTCCAAGCTGTGCATTGAGAAAGCGGCAGTTTAACTCTCTAAGAGGCAAATGAGCGGGAGGAACTGCACATCTCAGTGGACAACTAACTCTCTCACACACAGAATTCTCTGTCCATCAGCCTCTACGACACCCATCAAGAGCTGAGGGATTTTGAAAATGGAAGACTGAGACAGGAAGGAAGGAAACAGGGAATAGGTAATTTTTGGCCAAAAGTACCTCTCCACTGGCTCACAATTTCTAATACTACATTATAACTACATTTTACTACTTTTCTCTTTCTGTCTGGGAACTGCAAATCAAGTGCAGTCAAGACACATCCTGCTCCCCCAATAACACAGAGATAAGGAGATAACTCAGAGATAAGGAATAGACTCAGAAGCATGAGACCAAGAGATGGAAAAGGAGTTATGGAAGCCCCTTCTGCTCTGTAGATGATACAGAGCTTTCCACTTCCCTCATGCTGTGGGAACAGAGAGTGTCCTTTTGCACCAGAACTTTCCCAAACATGACATTCAACCAGTAAAGAAAGGAACGAGGATGAAGAAACCAGTAATGAAAAAAACCAAAAACCCCCTTGAATTTTCCATGCATGGAAACAGAGTTACAGAGCTTTAGTGATCACTTACATTACATGATGCCTTCTTGGCCTTTCTAAAGGGCCTCATGCTAGAGACAAGAAAATAGTTCATGAACTTTTTAGAGAAACTTCACTCATTGGAGCTCTTTATTGCAGTTTCAGCTACAGATAAGCTATTCCCAGCTTTAGTTTCCATCAGCAGCTAAACTAAGTTTGCTGTCTATTTAAAGCCTGGCAATTATCCTGGGGAACTCATTTTCACAAGATGCATCTAAGACCAGCAATTTAGGAGTATTTTTACAGGAACAGCCACACAGAGGAAAAGAACATGGAGATGTACAAGAACAGTTGCAAAAATATCAGTTAAAGACTTCTAGCAACGATTTAATGCCTCATGCACTTCTAGAGAGAAACCACCCACTAATCACAAGAGCTAGGAGGAAGTTAAAGGGTACCAGTCTTTAGGACAATTATTTCATGCTCACCAGCTGGGTTCCCTGCTAAGCACTGGAGTGGATAAGCAAGATCCTGCCCTAGTTTCTTCTGGGCTAATAATAGCAATGCTCCCCCTCTTTGGGCAATTTTAGACCCAGATCTGGAGTGTGCAGCCTGGGGTAGGCTCATCCATTCCCAGATTGCTGCAATGCCAAATCAAACCAATTATTAAATTATATTAAAGGGCTGAAGGAGTTTGGTCATTCAAAGAAAATTCACTCGATAAAGTATTCAAAAGCCTCCAAAATGTTTTCTGCCAGGCAAAGACTTTCAATCTGAATGGGATATTTGGATAGCTCAGAAACACACAGTTCATCACAGCTACAGAAAACAGTCTTGTCTTTGATTCCAAAGACTTTGTTAGTTGCACTTGATTTGCTACTTCTACTTTGAAGGTGCCTATCAACAAATCATATCAGTGAGCTGATAACTGGAAATGTCGTTGGACTGCAGTTTATCTGAACAGATTACAGTAAAAAAATGGCTAGATGTAATCTGAGCAAAAAGTGATAATGTAGTGTATGACACATCTCAAGGGAGACTGATCATCTATTTTCCATGGTAATTATTCTAGAGCAACAACTCTCAAAGGATCATAACTGAGGACCATTTTAATGGAGATATCATAGTATCATATTAATTTGTTAATTAGCAGCTGTAGCTCTACTGAGGCTATTACTCCCCTAGTTTTCACACTTCTTACGGAAGTTTTCTGTGTTGCTGTCAACATTTTCACTGTATTCCAGCTAAAGCAGAAAAACTTATCTTGGTTTAAATGCTGCAAAATTATCAACTAAGAGAACAATCTTTGTATTTAACAGTTTGCCTTTGAATCTTCACAAAAGTTGCTCAATTTTTTCTTATTACTCTTTGTCTATCAGCAGATATTCTAGCTAGTAATGTGGCTGTTTGTATTAGAGTGATATTAGTTTGTTTTACTGCATTTTGTAATAATTTCTATATTGACGTGAGTTGGTTGTAGAAACTACTTAGTACTAACTAAAATAGCACAGATTTATTTTAATATTTGGAATAAAACATAGCTGTGGTTTTTCAGGTGATAACTAATATGATAATTAAATAAAAGATGACTTTTTAATGTTTGCCATTATGTGTTCTCTGTTTCTGCAGAACGTAAAGTGAATCATTAGAATATGAACAATAGAGACTTGGATCACATTGGTATTCTAAAAGCAGATTTAAATGCCTGTATCCAATCTTGCCTTTAGGAGTTTATCTCAATTTGTCTCAAGTTCCTGAGAGAACAAGCTTGTAAGATGCTGAGATAGCTGAATTTAAAATCTGCACCTTTCCTCTAACTTAGCTTGCAATCCAAGTCATAGCCTAACCTATTCTGGACCAGGATCTTAATGCTGATTTTTTGGCTCACTTTTATCATATTGGAACATCTAATTATTCTATTAAATTTCACTGTTACACAGAAAATGTGTATTTATAAATTGTCACAAGTAAAGGAATGTTCCAGAAAAACAATCTTGTCTTTTCTCCTTTGTTCTTACTGATGCATTACTTATGTCCCTTCCCCTGTCCGATATCCAGTCTTTGTCCTATTACAACCAAATTTTAGTACTGAGTACAATGTAATTCTGAAACCAAGTCTGCAGCTGGCATCTGATCTATGCCGCATGGAGCTACCTCTAAGCCCTACTACCATATCATGTATTAACATTATTCATCTGGTGAATAAAGTAGCCTTTTTTGGAAAAGAAAGAAAATGAAAAAAACCCACACACATTTTAAAAAAAAATCAGTTTTAGTCACCAGACCATGTTCCACATGCTAAACATTCTGTTTACAAGAAAGAAACATAGCAGAAGTTCTTATTATCCACTAAGGTCATTCAGCCCCAAAGGATGCTTCTAGTTAGAAGGCAGGCTGTGAAAGTAGGCCATTCACAGATCTGTCCAGTAAGGGGTCAGTGTAGAACAATAGATTCTCTGCAAGCAGTTTCCCCTACATTTTGCCTCCCATAGCCTTCCCAGCATGTTCCTGGCACTTCAGAAAGGTCTGAGCGGCTTTCCTTGCACAGGGTTCTGCTAAAAACAAAATTATCTGTTGGAACAGATAATATTAGTCAAGATTTAAAACTCAGATGGGAACCATTTGCTTTTTCAAGATAGCAGATTTAGAACAAAAACTCTTCCCAGAGACCTGTTACACAGCAGAGCTGAGGGGAGTTTTGCAAACATGTAAACAATTCGCTTTAAAGGGAAAAAATGGAGTCTGTGAATTCTCATCTACACGTTGCTTGGAAATACACAGACCAAAGCAGGAGGAGTGGAGGGTAGTAGAGGCCTGCAAATCTACAAACATAACATTTGGCAAGATTCCAGTTATCTCCAGAGGCTTAAGCAGAGCAGGTCCAGGCAAAATTTTACTGCAGTGCCTGATAACAAGAAGCGCCAGTCAGGCAGTGGCTGGTTTACTAGGCATTGTCAGAGAATAAACTGCAATTAGTAAAAATAACTTCAAACCAAAGTCAGGGAGAGAAAAAAAATAGAGGATTTTTCATTTCTCCCAATAATTGTTGCATATTGATCAAGATAAGGACGGAAATGAACTCTTCACCTACTTGAATTCCCACTGGGTAAGGTATATAGAATAAATGATTAATTCCAATGTTGCTTGTCATCACATAAATTGTATGTTTAAGTCCTTGGACATTTACTACGTGGCTGTATTAACACTCCAAAAAGCTTCATTCATTTGTTGGTATAAACCACACTTCCAGTCTGCTTAATCTTTGACAGACAGGTCTCATTGTCCCCAAAATCCCTCGCTACACAATACAACAAAGACTTAAATGACTCTGTAGGCCTGCCCTGCTACCCACACTGCTCTGCGCTTCCTGCCCATATATCCCTGGAATTCATGACCATGCAGATTACTAAATTACACACTAGGCCAGGGATTAAGCATGGCTCTTTGTATGGGAGCATCTGAGGTCTGGAAGAAGATTTTACCTGTCACGGTCTGTGCTCATTGGGCCTTGATGAGAGACAGAAGGAAGCAGTGCTGCAGAAGATCACAAACACTGGTGTGTGATAATCAGCGATCTGTATATGATGACAGGATAACCTGACTGGTGCTGTCCTGCACACAGGTCTAGGGAGCTTTAGACAGACAATAACCAGCCCATTATTTCCAAAGCAGCTCAGCAGCTTCTTCCTTCTTAAAATGAGAAAATGTTCCCTGTTCTGACAGACTGCAAGCCAGATAATGGCCTTCACTGTACCCAAGCAGAACTGAAAAGTCTAAGGGTTAGGAATGTATCCTGCAGTTAAGCAAACATACCAACAAGCCAAAGGGAGGGGTATGGTAGCTCATCAGTTGTTTTAAATTAGCTGCTAATCAAAGCAGGAATTGCTTCTGATTGCTTTCAGAATGCTTAAGAGTTACATACCCAAAAGAAAAAATAAAACCAAGAAAAAAACCCTTGAAATAACAGCATAAATTTAAACACCTCAAGGATATCAAATACCTTTTATCCATATGTACATACAAAAGTCACATTGCTTCTCACTTGAAAAATCAGAAGTCTTTAGTAGGCCTTAATCTTGACGCCTAGATAGGACAGAGGAGAGTAGTCTTTACCCAGTTGTAACGTACAGATGGCTGGCAACTCCAAGCTTTGGCTAAGTCTGTTTAGTAGTTCAGCAGTTAGAGAATTACTGTAGCCAGGACAGTATAATGATGGAAATCAGGAAAAGTCTGTAGAGAGAGACAGCACATTTTACAAAAACAAGTTGTTTGCCTGCCTTTTTTTTTTTAAAGATAGTAGGTGTTACCATCTTGTTTGGTTTCCTTCTCTTTGCATGCATGTTCTTAATTTCAAACAGCAAATACTGACATCTTCCAGTTTTTATGAGTTATGTTGATGTAGCCATACTGGTCTGAAAGACGATATGGCATTTCTCGTATTTTGCACTCACTTGGAGCTCAGTGAATAACAGGAATTATCTAAGGCGAGAGATACAAAGTTCACAGCATAATCAGTTTTATGGGTTTGTTTCAGACAGCAAACTCTGCTAACAAAATATAACAAAATGGGGACCCGTACACCACAATGCAGTGATGCTTTGGTTCAGCATCATCCTATTACATCGAAGAGTAGTGTTACTACATGCCAACATGATGACACCTCATTTTAGAGGAACCAAAACTGCCTCAGATCTGCAAATAGCCTCCTAGCAGCTCATAAAAAATTGCAAACCCCCAGAAACCCTGGGAGGACAAGCACTGGAAGCGGATCTGGTCTGCACAGACTCAGCAGGACTCTTTGGAAGTTGCTGCCAGTGCTCCTTTTGCAGCCAGAACAGCCACTGTTGAGCTACACAAACTACTCTAAGCCCTTTCCCTAGAGCCATCAGCTAGGGAACAATCATTAGACTGCTGTTTGAGAAAAATAAGCAAAGCATACTTTAAACGAATAGAGAAAAAAGAATCTTCTATTGATCACTGCTACAAACTGGCTTTGTATTTCCCTTGTTCATGAAGTGACTCCAATTTCAGTTAAACCACAGCTATCTCTAGCAATGTTTTTCCATAGGATTTTTTTTTACAGCCTCGCACCACGCTGTATTTGCATAGTGTGCAATACTGTGCCCTCAGCCACACACATACATACCAGCCCTGTTCAGACACAAGATTAAGTTGTTCATAATCCCTGTAGGTATTTATAACAGCCTATCTTTTAGCAAGAAAGAACAGCAAAACAGTGAATATGAGTTAATGCATTCTCTGTATCTGGAACTCTGAATAAACATTCACTTCTGTGGTGTTTTCGATCATACGAAGACTCCAGTGTCTTCTCACTGACATCAATACAGACAAATAATGACTTCAGTGAAGTACAACCCTGATGTCAGAAACAGAAGAATCAGGCCCAGTATGCACCACTCCTTCACTGCCATTGCTCTTGCCAACACAGCTGATCTTTGCTTGGCTGAATCAGCATCAGCAGAAATGTTGTCTTACATCTGCCACTGACTGGAAATGCCAGCTCTGCAAGTGTCTGCTGACCAAAGCCTAAGAGGAATCATGCCACTGAGGAAGGCTAAGGGGTCAAGGCTTAAAAGCAGAATAAAGGAAAAGCAATCTGAGAAATAAAAGAGAGGAGATAATGGTAAGAAATACAGAGGAGGCACAGCTATACTGTTCACCTTCAGTTTGCAGCACAGACTGAAGAGTGCACACAAGGGAAGCCCATAAAAGTCAACAAACAGTCCTACACGTAGGGTAAGGTGAGGTGTCTCAACTTGTGGTAAGGGAATGGACTGTGTCCTTGCTCCCACCGTGAAACTAAGCACTGAGGATGCACATGGGAGACTCTTGCTAGTTGTTTTTTATGTGAATCTGGTGGCCACCTCCCTGCTTTTACTATTGCTGCAAATGATAAAGCAAATACACAGGCACACGAATGCTCAACGGCAGTTTCACAGGTGGTCCTGGGAAGGCAGGCTGCAGAGCCTGGGTTTCATTTTCCCAGCTCTCACAGAGGATGTGCCCACGCACAGGACTTAAATCGTGAACACTAGGATTTTGCTTGAGTCTCAAAAGCTGCACCATCTTCTCTTTCCTTTCCAGAAACAAAATTTTTCTATCGACACAAGTAACATTGCAGTGTCAAAGCTCTTATCTGTCAACTGGAATAACAGCTATTTTCTCCCGGGGAAGTGAAATTTAACTATTCAGAAACTTTGTCTTTGCTGAACAAATAAAAAAAGAAAAATACATTTTCCTTGTCTTCATGTTACTGGATTCAACAGCAAGTGGGGAAGAAATCTGGGACTTCTATTCTTCAGATCGTGATTTACCAGTATCAAATCAGTATTACTTAGTTTGATAGCAGGTTTTTTTCTATCACTACACCACTCTAGTGTTAACAGCTCATACTTTATTTGTTAAAGAAACAACTAAGCATTAACACCGACTATTTTCTTTTCCTCTCCACTGAAGCAATATGTGAAGTGCATATCCTTTTCAAAATATCAGCAGCTTCAAAGGCTTTTTTTTGTAAGTATCTCCAAGTCCAGCAGCCTTCCATGAAAGCAAGAGAGACCAGATCCCCACCTGTATTTAGCACTTAGCAGGCCAACGCTTGGAGAGACAATACTATCTTGAAGATATCTTGCACCACTGACTGTAAGTCTATCTAAATTATGTGATCTGCATACATCCAGCCATCCAATAAGGGTCAAATTAGTGACCTATCTTTCTTTAAATGAAACAAAAGAATGCTAAAACTTGATCCACGCTCTAATGATTAGAAATAGGACATTCCACAGCTTCTTGTGGTATTTTTATGGCTCCTTAACTCTGTTGAGAGCCTGCATGCTCTGAGAGCACATTCACCTGGTCACGTATGGACAGCTGTATACTGCCTCACTCTGCTCCAAGCCTAGAGTCAGATCCAGGGTAGGGGCCACTTAAACTTACGTGCTTGCCTGAATCAGACTGTACCAACATACTCTCAGACTCCTTCTCTGGCTCACATTCCTTGAGTGTCTTATCCTTCAACGTTGCTTGTGTGTATACTGGTGCACATTTTATTTTAATTATATTGTGGATCCATTAAATGGATCCTTAAACATCCCTATTACATCTGCAGTGTACACAAAGTCCAAATGCTCCACAGTTGAAAGCAGATGGACGAAAACCCAGATCTGCCCTTGTGTCCAGCTACGGTTTGGGACAGTTCCATGTTTTTGTCCCAGCTGTGTACTTTTCTCCAAAGGATCAGTAAATTTAATGCTTAGAAGAAAAGGTCTTTGGTGCAGGGCTTTTTTTGTTGTTTATACAAAGTACAACTGATCCTGAAGTGTAACTGAGGCCCCAGGCCCTGCTGTACTATAAATATTGAAAACAATCATTAAAAAAAAAAAAGAAACCAAAAAGAAAAAAAAAAGAAACCAAAAGAGACCAAAGAAACTAGAGTTTTTGCACAAACACTCCCCTTAAAATATGAACCGTTTGAATTGTGTCTTCGAATTCTGCTGGAAATAGTGTTTTACCCCCCACATTAATATAGCTGTTTCAGGACAGATATATTTCTAATTTACTGGAATAATTTGATTCTTCTACAGAGATGGTGTAAGAAATCTCTGTAGTACTTGTAGTAGTATGCAAGTTCAATGCAAGGAAAGAGTAATCAAGTGATAAGTAAGTAAAAAGTAACTGATTTAAACAAAATCTCTTCCACAATTAAATTTTCTGGTTAGGTTTAAACACAAAAGTATTGGGAAATTCTGATATTTTTACACCAATATATTGAGAGAATAGTATCTTAAACAGTGCATTGCGTGGCAAGAACCACAGAAATTAAACTAAGCAGACAAATTGTAAATATGCTTTTGTTTAGACTGGAATGCAAATTTTATACAGCACATAAAACCCTTAAATCCTATCCTAACAAATTCAGGGACAAAGCAGATTTTAAAAGTACATACCTAGAACTGTAGGTTTTGTTTACTTCCAAAACTTGCGCAAAATATTTGGAAATTAATTTAAACATAGGAAGCATTAGCTCAGAAAGCCTCACCAGAAAAAAGCAAAGCACATTATTAGTCATAACTACATTTAATTAGTTCTTCATGCTCCAAGAATAAGGCTCCTTCACTCTTGGAATACAGTGGTTAAAACATTAACTCCGTAAAGCTAAAATCGGATCAAATGCTATATGTTTAGCAAAAAAGAGTAAACCCTACTAGTTCTGACAAGCAAGTGGTGCTTGCTATGGTTTTGGAAGCCTTCCAAAGTTTGTAACTTGAAATGCCAGTTGTGCTTAGAAAGAATTAGGGTAGGGAGTTTCTGATATGCAGTGGCATTTAGGAGCAAGCAAAGGGCACTAGATCTTAGAAATGTGTGTAAATTTGTGCAGAGGCCGTTTATACTCAAACCTGTCTAAGACCCCAGGCCACTACACTCAAGAGAAACAGTTAATGTTCCTTTACGTTCACATCTCATGGTGAAGTGAGCAGATATTTGCTGGAGGTGAGTGCTGATCAGACCAGCTCTTGCTAGATGCGCAAAATGACTGGACAGCAACAACGCTTCCAGTGTTGTACCGACTGAGCAAGATTAGAGAGCACACTAAAAAACACTGGCGATGGCTTAAAATTAGTGCTCCCCAGTCTCTCTAATATAATGCACAACCTAGCAAGATTACACATAAATAACTAGCTTTCATTTTGAATAGCTATAGCTTTTGTTCTACAGATCAGTGAAGCTTTTCACTCTTTAAACTTTTGTAGTTTAAAAAACATTAAGGTTTTTATGTTTCTTCAAGTGATACAACTGTTAAACACACAGGCAATCAGTGTTTCAACACCAAGAAACTGGATTATCCTCTGCAAAGTAAGTTCAGGCTTTTTCCTGCTTTCTGCCTAGTCAGTGAAACTGTTACCACACTAGTCTCTACTTCTGGATATCAGGCTACATGTGTATAGTTATGTCTAAAGATGGAAAGGAAGGCTAAGATCTACAGCCTCTCTTAAAAAAAGAAAAGGATGCTTTACATAGCCAGCACACCTGTAACACTGTGGTCCAGGACCCCATTAATTTACTTTTTTTACATAAATCTAGAGTAGCATCACTGAAGTCAGACAAGTGAATCTTAATGCTAGCAACTGGTTTTCACTAGCGTAAGAACAGACCTCCGACAATGATAAACCAGGGGAAACACAGGTATTTCTCCGATATTTCTGATACTTCTCTATCTGAGAAGTCTAGGACTGCAGCAGAACCAGAATGAAATCAAGATTTTGTATTTACCAATACTTTGGTAATCACTATTTTAGAAATGTACTTCTAGAACTGATACTTCTCCATTTAAAAATCTGCTGTCATATACTCAGTAATTCAGTGAGCTCTTAATCTTTAATTTGGAAAGTTGAAGCAAACTTTCCTTAAGACCTCACTAAAACCCAGGTGTTCTGGATCTTCCCAATACAACTATAGTATGAGGTGCAAAGTAAACAGTCTAGTCCATGTATAAATATTTAATAAGACGCTTGCATCTGGAGCAAAATGGAGCTAACTTAGTGTTCCCTATTTATAATGTAAACAGATTAGTTGCACGACACAGTGTTAGTACAAACTTTCCTTGACTATAAACATTTGCTGATGTATTTCACCAGTAACGTAATGTATAGGAACAGAGGAAGGATTTACTCTGAAGAGCGCATGTGGATAAGGTCCAATTTTGCAACCTTCTCTCACCTGACAGTGCCTTTTCCTGAAGGCTCTTGAGACAAGTTTCCTGCACAACATGCTCCTTTCTACTAGCAAAGAGGAAAATGACCCCAGTTAAAAATCAATAGCAGACACCAAGAGAAGATGCTATTGTGCCTCATGTATCCCCACACAAAGCAGATGCTACCATACTCATGATACTCTGCTTGCTGAAGGACTGGCTCACCAGCCACTTCAAACAAGGACCTGCAAGTCAGATTTCTTATAACTAAACAACTTCAAACATGTTCACTAATTGCCTGAAGAAAAGTTTGTTCTGAAGACCTAATCCTGCAATGTCCTGATTGCCCTCAGCTTTTCTTCATGTTTCTGCGTCTTCAGTGAGGCTGTCAATGGTATTACTTGATTTGGGTCTGACAATGACAACTAATGCTGAAGATGACACAATCAATGGCAGGAAAAGCAGGCCATTTTACCTTCCTTCTCCCACAGTCTCCCTCTCTTTATATTTATGTTGCAAGCTTGAATGTCTCCCTACAGCTCTTCTTATTGTTTACAATGCTGAGAACTCAGGCACCTAGAGACTCTCATTTCAGTACCTGAGTTAGAGTACAAGTATCAGCAGCGCTGGAAAGCTTCCCCTGTGCAACCTGGTTGTAGTCAGCTACCATTGTAGTCAGCTATCATTGTGGACTCAACGCTATCTAGTTGAACCAGTTCCTCTCTCTGCATGAGGAGTGACCATAGAGTACACTGTACTCAATGCTGTAGGGAAGGAAATGAAAAGAAAAGGCTCCATGGTAACAGGGAGAGTGACAGCAGAAGCACGCACTGAATTAGCAGGGACATTCAACTGGGAGATCCCATCAGAATGCAAGAAGTGATGAGTCCTTCCCACTCCCTGAAGATGGCTGGCACAAGGGGCACTCCTTGGTCACTGTTCCCTCAGAGGAAATGAAATAGCTATGCCTCTCACAACAGGTCAGCAGAAGACCAATGACACTACGAGATCCAAATCCCATTACTATTGGGAACAAGGAACTCAATTCGATTCAATTTCGGAACCCTTCTTAGAGGGTTCTGAAAAATCTCAGCCTAAACTCACAACAAGTATTTGCTAAAGACAATTCAGATGGGACCAAGAGGAGCCAAAACTTTTGAGATATTAAAAATGTACTATTCCCTCCCAGAAGGTACTTCTCATTCCTGTGTTACTCTCCTTCAGGAAGAGACCACTGAAAGATGGCTGGCAATACATTTCCTCTCCAATCTCTTGTATTAATTCTATTCATCTTCTATAAAATCAGACCATTTTCATGTGGCCTTATGATTTGAGACAGGATGAAAAGACAGTAATTCTGTCAGAGCTTTTTTGCATGCAAATTTTCATATGCCAGAAACAGTAATATAGTAAAACCACATTGGCTACAGTGCTCCTTAACTAATCATAAACACTGAAGAGAGGCAGCTTCTTTACAGGGGATATTTCTATTGCTGATCTGTTGAGGGGATGGAAAAGCAGCTACAGATCCCATGGAAGCATAAAAGTCTCATAGCTCTCCCGCTCACAGTTTACATCTATTCTCAGACCAACATTTCCACACATAAAATAAATACGTGAGAAATTATTTAAACTCTTTGTTGAAGTGAATCAACTTACATTTAATATCCCAGAGGATTATTTTAAGAAAAAACAAGTAGGACAGGCAGGCAGAAAGTAAATTATTTACACTGCCACGTTTCTTGAACAGGACTAATCAGCCTCCTGGAGGCTGATTCAATCAGCCGTTCAAAAAGCCAATTTTTTACTGTGTATGCCCATGATTCAACTTAGTTTCTAAAGTCAGTCCAGAAACATAAATTACAGACTTATCAGGAACTGCAGCTCCTTTTCTATTAACAGAATTTCCATCCTCAAACAGGACCAGGCTCTTCTCTGAGCTAAACTCCATGCATGTGCTCTGCCATTTCAATTGGCAAACATATAAGCTAGATCAACACTGTATTTTGAGTGTAGACCTCACTCCAAGTTGAAGCCCGCACTTAGCTGGCATCCAAGCAGGCAGATGCATGTGTCTGCCTAGCTGTGGGCTTTAGATAAGTTTGGGTATACATCAGAGGAAAATACCACGCTCACTCCCATGCAACTTGGAAGGGACAGGTCCAAGTTCCTAGCCTGAGCCATAAAACTCAACATTCCTTGCAGTTACATAGCATAACCGGTGTCGGAAATAGAAGCAGTTGCAGGCCATCTCTAAAAGACATGACTTGCATGAAATGAGCACTGATGGGACTTGTGAGCTACCTGTATTCATGATGACCTTATCATAGGTGTGCCAGGTCACACACTGCTGCCTTAGGTAATCTCTGACCTATGCTCCTGAAGACAATCCAGACAGCCCAAGGATCAACAGCTGAGACCAGCCATAAATGGAAATGGAAACAGTCACAGAAACATGAAATGACTTTTCCAAGGTAACTTTTGCCAGGTCGTCTAAGAATTTTATGGCCGCGGTCTGAAGCACTGAAAGCGATCCCTATTAACATAGTTGGCTACCAAGATAATAACTGCAGCTGTACTCTTAACAACGTGGAAACCAGTCATTTTCTTCTTTTCAGTACCTTCACAATTATCAAATAGGGAACTATGATACTCGTTTGTTGTCACGTACTTACTAGACAGAAGCCAGTTGTTACATATGCTTTCCAATATATAACAAAAAAGTGATTAAAAAAATCCTAGAAGCAGGGCTTTAGGCTTCAAGTCAAATATTTTTAATCTATTAGGCTTTACTCATAAGTAATCCCAAAGTACAAAGGGGAAATGTGAACCAAATGCTGAGCTTGTTAGTAAAGCATAAGTGAAAAAAAATTAATTATGTATATGCCAGACGGTTCCTATCAGAGGTAAGTAAGTATTCCTCAAGAATCTTTATTTTTGTTTGTCACAGTTATTTGTTTCTATGTCCAGTTAAAACAGAGGAAATTTAATTAAGTGCAGGATTATTTAACGAGGATGTTATTTTTTTAAATGAAACACACTCCCACTTCAATTTCCCTTGTGCCAAGAGATGCATTTACTGAAAAAGTGTAAGATGTAAGAAAAGAAAAAAATTAAAGACTCTGTGTAAACTGCATTTTCCTCTGCAGGTCTTTAAACATTGAAACATCATTGAAACAGATACAACAAGCACCACAATCGCTCAGAAGTCATTAAGACATTTTACAAAATAACAATGGAAATCCCATACCCATTTTGCAAGGGCAAGGAAACCACATTTAAACGCTTCTCCTGATGTGGCACTGCAAGTCACAGCCTGGGAACATGGCAGAATTGTGTTGCTCAAAAAGGAGCTCTGGAAAAGATCACGTATCAGGAGGTTTCAGAGAAGCCTATTGCACAAGATGGAAGGACCATTCAAGCTTCACCACCCTCGAGGGACACATAGCTTGCTTTTTTCTCCAGGGCAAACTATACTGTGATACAGTAAGACAGGAAAAAACCCCAATGTTCCTTCCTTCTCCCTGCCCATTCCTGTTTGTCCATCTGCTGAAGAGAAAATCTTCACCTCTTTGAAGTAATTGAGCTGACCAGAAGTTCAGCGCCAGGAACTTGTGTGTGTTTCTATCAGCCAGCTCACAGAACTGTTCCTGAAACCTCCTCCAAGGGTAATGCCCTGCACTGGAACTCAGTGAAGTATGATGGACACTGTTCCGAAATGCCACACCTACTCAACATGGTCACAATTAAGTATCATTTGCAAAATGAATTAAGTCTTCGTTTTGCAAAGGAGATTGGGTTTACAGAAATGCACTTCCTTCAGCTATAACATCCTGCCAACACCGTATGTAGCATTCACACAGCTTCTT
The DNA here is from genome assembly GCF_000699105.1 of Pygoscelis adeliae. Classification (NCBI taxonomy): domain Eukaryota; kingdom Metazoa; phylum Chordata; class Aves; order Sphenisciformes; family Spheniscidae; genus Pygoscelis; species Pygoscelis adeliae. Next base: position 20,039,631 of record NW_008825109.1, read on the forward strand.
TGAAACAAGCGTGAAGAAAAATACATTGGGAGGTATTTCTCTTGAAACCACTTCCCTTATGCAAAATTCACGTAAAATGGTTGTTTGAGCAGTCATTCTTAGAAGCCTGAAAGCAATTTGCTTTAAAGGTTTGAAAATTAAAATCCTGGCCTCCTTACAGCTGATGGTGAATCCCTCAATAACACCAATGCAACGCAGCTTCTCTCTTCAGTATAGACTGAAGAGTTCATAATTCCAGTAACAACAAAAGCATGCGACAGAGCAAAGGCACTGCTTACAGCTGATATTGTCTTATCAAATGAAATCAAATGAAATAAACCTAAAGGCATGTAAATGTGTAAACCTGACACATGCTCGTGCAAGAACAAATAATGCAGAATACAGCACCTACATTAACACTGTGAAGGAAACCCTGCTTGCTTTCTGTCACCCAGTGCACAAAATAAAGCCACTGTCAGCAGAACTATTATTCACCCAAATGTTCTCAGGAGTTAACGCACATTCCAGCTGATAAAAAAAAGAAGGGAATGGTTAGAATAGATTAGTTCAGGTTTTAGTCCTGATGTTAGAAAAACAAGTGAAGTTTAATTACTTCAATGCTCTGGAAAAAGTCTGGAGATAACACTTATGTCATTTATTGTTTCAAGAGAAAACATTAAATCTTAGGAAAATTTCCTTTAATGTCCCAGGAACACTGATCCAAGCCTACAAGGAACCACCGGGTATCCTGTTGCTAGTTTTGTAATGCTTTTGGATTTACAGCTCAAGTACAGCTGGAGTTATACAGGGAATGACCACCTGCTGCCTTGATTTTGCATGCAGTCTTTATTTATTTATTTTGAATTTGCTGTGAGACAGGCTGGGCTGTATTTCCACTGCTAAGGATATTCCAAAGGTTGATATCCTCCAAAAACACTTTGTACTGTTAGGAAGACATGCCCTAATTAAAATGAGACAAGAACAACCTCTTCTGCTGTCTTCTCTTTCACATGTCTCTAAGTTTGGAGAGAAAATATATTCCAGAAGAATTAATTAACTATTTTAGAGGTCTCTTATTAAGGAGTACAGTACACTAACTTTTTAGTGTTTTATTTCAAAAGATTTTCTGTTAAGTCACCCACTTTCCTGAAAATACAGTTGAGTAAGTAACGGATTTCTTAATTAAAACTTGAGAAAACATATAACTAAAGTAATTCTCGCAGAGTGAAAGCACTTTGGAGCACCAACTGTCTCCTACTGTATGTTTGTAACTGCCCTGCACTACAGGACTTCTCCCATCTCAGCTGGGATCCTGTCATTAGTCATCATAATAAAAGAAATGCCGCAACAACATCATGTAGGTATTCAGAATGGCCAACACAGACAGTAAGTATCAAGGGAAATCAAGCTTCACAAAAAAGAAACAAAATCTGTTTAAAAATTTGCTAGAAAATACCCATTACTTATTTTTCTCATATAAGAATATCCTGATTTACATTACAGCTGTTCACAAAGTGTGATCCATGATGACAGGGTAAGCAGTCCTCAATATATTTGTGGAACTACATTAAACGGTGTTTCCAACGAAAAGATTACTGATAAGCATGTACTGTGATTCACAGGAAGGGCTGAGGGTAAGCATTACTGCACCACTCCAAATAATTGGGAGCTAGTATGCTGTACATCTCCCAGAAAGTATCTGTCAAAGTATACAAGCTATAACTTCTGCACTTTTGAGAGTGATGTCATTGTTCATCAATCCAAACCAGCCATCACTGCCGTTAAGGGTTCAAGTTACAAATAATAAATTCATTATAAACAAAAAAAAACCCTTTACTGAACAGGATTGTTTATGAATCTTGCAACTATAGGGGGACAGGACGCCCAGATCCAAGAGACTTCTTTGGTTCTATGACCTACATTCATTATGTCTAACACACAGGTACAGTCTGAAAATATGCTATATTATAGTGACTTTGCCTTGCAGAGCACAGGCTCTGTGCGTATAATCCAAGAGCTTACAGTTCTTTTACACCAAAATCTATTCCCTAAGTGTGGCAGTTTGCAGCAAACATAGCTATGGCAAGAATATCCTAGCTGATGCACTTGTTATTTTCTTCCACATTTAGAAATTTCAACTGCATTTTTGGAACCTGGCAGGAAATGGAAATACCCAGACACACGAGCAGGCAGATGTTGCTGGTCTGGCAATAGAGATGTGAGCAGAACAAATTTGGTGTTGTAGCGGATTTGCCGCTGTGCTAATACATGCCCCAGCTTCCGGAGCACGTGGACATGACACAGCTCAACTAAACAGCAGAACAAGTTCTGCTACACTGTTCCAGCAGAATGTTATGGATGGGAACACAAATCTAAGAGAACTATCTTAAAAGACAACAGCTTTATAGAACTTTGAAGGACAAAATTAAGTGCAGAATTGCATCACCCTTAGCGCTAACACTAGGTAGTAAAAACTTCTTCATTTACTGTACACTGAGAATTCAGCACATGCTGAGTCATTTTATTAGAGCTTTGATCATTTAAAAAAAAGTACAAGAAGCTTTAAAAGACAACCAGAGATTTCTTTTTAATAGTCCTTCAAAAGTTGTGCATCGTTTGTACTATATTTTTTATGGATTAAAACCAGACGTTTTTAAATTACTTTGACTTTTTGTTTATTAGTTTTGGCAACACTCTGCTGTTTTTAAAAAAAGACCAAAAAAAATCTTTCAAAAATCACCCATTATTAATAAGGACATTTGTATCTAGGCTACTTTTCAGACTACTAAATTGTTCCTTTTTCCAAAACAAGTAACTGGATGAGATACCTGGTACAACTCAGGTATTCCTTTCTTGTTGCAGTTTGCACCTTTCCTCCAAGTTTTCTACGTTGGCAACTCCACGGAAGGTCAAAGAGTATGAAATATGTCACCCATAAAATCAGCTTAACATTAGATAGTTGTGAAAATACGCTTGTTCTATCTAATGGATTTATGACTTATTGGAGAGCAACAGCTAAAATGTCCCTAATCAACAGCTTAAAAGAAGAAGACTGGCAAACACCTGAGTTTTTCCTCCTATTTTTGCAGAATTAGGTTGAGGGAAAAGTTGATACTCTTCTTTCTTTATCGTGTTTTACCAGCATCTCTCTTTTTCCACACTTAAGAAACTTGGGAGTCTTTCATACAGGATCTTTTAGAAACTGCCATTTTCCCCTCAGCCACGTTGCACTCTCATTCCTACATACAAGCTTAGAATGCACCATCCCTCATCTTTCTTAAGGGCTATGCGCTCCATCATTTTACAGCTATTTTTATACAATTTGCGCTTACACCCAGATTCTCAGCCAGACCACTCCATATCCTGCATGCTATTTGTTCATCTCTTATTCCCACTATGTTCTGTTATTTGGATGCTCCTTTATTTGTCTAAAATAAAGCCATCAGTCCCTTTTCTTTTTGGCCAAATCTCCTACATGAGATGCCTATTGTGATAACAATCCCGGGTTTTCCTTTCTTTCATTTTCTTCACCAGCAAGTGTTTAGAGAGTCAGCCCTGACATCTTCCTGGACACCAGCAAGCATACATGTTCCTCATTCACAAGGAGACAGCTTCTCCCTCTTCTCCTTGCCTATCATTCAAGAACAAGCTATAGCCTATTTGTACCAATCGTGCATTTATTCTAATAACCCTTTGTAATGCTGATGAAGCTTAGTCATAGACTAAGATTTCCAGTTCTTCTTTTTTATTTCCCAAAATCATTGACTCTTTTTCACCTCTCAGATGATGAGCAAACTGTTCCCTCTCATTTTTCCATGACCCTGGAGTAATTCCCACCTACTCACAGACAAAATAGCCCATTGAGGAACTCATCTTTTGTTTTAAACTTACCAGACTCTGTCATACAGAGGGAACAGGTAACACGCTCCAGAATCCTCCAGATGATTCTAAGCAATAAAAACTAATTTTGAAATAAACTTTTTTTCACCAATAATGCATACATGGCATTGTGATTCAGACTCCCTTTCTTTTTTTTTTTCCTTCTTGCATTACCTTTTCCAAACTCAGAGAATGCCTGGTTATTTCCATTAAAGGCACAAGAGGTGTTATATACCAGAGTCAAAAAGAAGCATTAACCTACAGTTACTTCGCAGGTCCTACTCTTTTTTGCTGTAGATATACGCGCCCTTTTCTCTTCTGAAGCAGGGAAACTATCTCTAAACAGCTTTTCAACCTCATTCACCATGGAAAGCTGAGAAATGTCAGGATGTTCTCCTATCTTCTGAAATCCATGATTTCCTATCAGGAAAAGGCGTGATTCACACCAAAAATACTGCACATTTTTCCCAGAAAACAGGAATTGACAGCTAGCCTGGGGAACCCATGCATTTGGCTTTACTGCCAACTAATTGGCACTACAGCCTCTTTTGCCACTACAAACAGAGTTTTGCCTGGTTAACCATCTCCATTGTGTGCTCTATCTGGCTGCAGGCTCCATGACTGGCGTACTTCCTGCCTATCTGTTGCCTAATTAAGTTTTCTTTGTAGTAATCCCTGCTGTCGGCTGTTTTCCTGGCTCATGAATTGGATCCTAACCTGACTGTCGGCCAAGTCTCTTAGAACTGGGCCTTGCTCATATATTGGTTCTGTGATCCTTCTGTTTCCGAGAGGCTGACTTACTCAAGAGATCACACTGAAAATCTCTGTCATAGCTTTCACTTACTGCCAACGGAAACCTTTAAAAAAGACTCTTGTTTCTGCAAAGGGCACCTCTTCTCATTTTAAGAAGCTTAAAAAAATAATTAGTAGCAGGAATATTCTGAAACAGTCACACTTAATTAGAAGATGGGCAAGTTTTGAAATGGGGTGAAAGGAGAGAGGTACGAAGAAAATGAGGTATTGAAGAGAACTTAACCTGGAGAAAAGGGCTACTAAGACACAGTCTAGGTGGCAAATCCCATACATGAATGATACAGAATGTGATGGAAGAAAACGCCAACTGCATAATTTCAAGGCAGGATATGTTACCCCTTCTTGCCTGTTAACTGCTTGGAGAGGAAAGGCAAAGCCTTGTGCCATATCTCAGATGTAAGAGGGCACTAATCACCTCTTTTCAACTGAGACATCATTGCAGGAATAATCGGACAAAATCCTACAGCTTCTGTTAAGTAAAAGTCCAACTAGACATTCATACGTTCCAAAGACTCACGTTAACATTTGCTTTTCCTGTCCTGGGTAGGACACAGAGTTTTTCTTCCTACAGGAATTCTTAGTTGTCTTTCTGACTGCAAGGTGAAGTGGCTGATAGAAAATAATTTTAAGAACATTTACAACTCTTCACCTACTGTGAATAAACGAATGAACAAGAGAAACTGAAGGGTTGATGTTAGTCCTGTTCTAAGGAGTTATATAGCAAGTAAAACATTACAGATTTGTCAAACACTCCATTCTATAGCCAAGAAAGACTTAACAACTTTTGTAAAGAAAAAATTTGGATACGGGGATGTTTTTACTCTCCAGTATTTAGGAAGCGGGGGGGCGGGGGGGGAGTTACTAGGAAACTGTTGTTGAACTCTCTGGTTTGTCACAGAATCATAGAATCGTTTAGGTTGGAAAAGACCTTTAAGACCATCGAGTCCAACCGTCAACCTAGCACGGCCAAGTCCACCCCTAAACCATGTCCTTAAGCACCACATCTACACGGCTTTTACATACCTCCAGGGATGGTAATTCCACCACTTCCCTGGGCAGCCGGTTCCAATGCTTGACAACCCTTTCGGTGAATAAGTTTTTCCTAATACAGATCAAATCTGTAGCACAACTTGTCATTTTTGGTCTTGGAGGAAGTGCCACAGATACAAAGCTAGAACAGAAGGCCAGTCGTGGCGAGGCTCCAAAGAGGGAGGGAGAAGGCTAGTCTGGTTCTGTCTTCCCATCTGTCTACATACATAAAATGAAATCAGTGGGAGTGATGGCATTGGCTTCAAGGTGAATAGTACTTTACTCACCCGGATTACCAACGGTAGCTGTGGCAGCTTGTATAAGCAAGAAATTATAAAGTATCTATTCTCAGGGCAATATGCCTGCACCCTCAGCTCACAATACCAGCATGAGAACAGAGAGAATCATGGTTTGCTGTGTCTTCAGATGAGAAGGACATATCACAGTACATGGCAGAGCAATCTGACTCTGCCACCAGCTGACCACGCGACTTTCAGTAGTCATCTCAGCTTAAATCCATAGCAGTAACACCTCACTTTTGAGAGCCTCAGTTTGAGAAAATGAGAGACTTTTGTCAGGCTAGAAGGGAGAAATAGAAAAGACATTCACATGGTATACTGAGACTACATAACTTCTTCTCAAGCTAAGACAACTCACAGCATTGTAGGATGCAGCAAGGAGCTTTTTAAATGCTCCATTTGCTCCAAAAACACTGGAAAGACTTTAAAACCCTGGGTTACAACTCACATGAAGCACAATTACTTGAACAGTGACAGATACTTCTTTGCTGGGCTTTTCCAAGCCATCTGGAAGTGCTCTATGGAGCACAGTTTGAGGACCCATGTTCTGGTTGATTTCAAAAGTAAACACAGGCCCCCACTGCAATTACAAAATAGGCTGCCCTTGCAGGCAGATTTAGAAACAGTTTCAGGTCACAGAGTCACCTCAGCCACCCTGGTGATACAGCAATGCTACGGTTTCTGGTCGATTTCCAAAGCTGTGGAAATCTTCTTAATGGGATATGTTTCCTAAAATATATTTAGCCTCATTTAGTGCACACGTCCTTTTGGCCAAACAGCAAAACAAATCATGGAAACATGATTTGCTACCAGAGACTCCTTGGTTAGCCTGCTTAAATACAGTTGTTCACCATTACTGAATTCTACAATGTCTATAAGTAAGATAAGACGGGTGCCTGTCCCCTCAAGAAGTCTTCACAAATGTGCCTGAGATTATGAGAGATGATGTAAAACTGTACATATGAACAGGTTTGGGCTTGATACCCATTGCATAAGGGATACTTTCAAATGCAATGATATCTGTTTTATTTATGTTGTTTTAGTTAGTATATGGTGTGGTTCTCATTAGAGAGCTAGGCTCAATGTATTTAGGTTGGGTCAGGAGGACATGTACAATAATTGCTTAATGCCGCATTTGGCAAAGTTAGTTTTATTACTTAAAAAAAAAAAAATCTTGGCAGTTGTTAAAAAAGCAGCTGGCATGTAAGTTGTTTGACTTAACTATTACCTCATTTTCTTGCAAAATATTGCCAAAACTTCTTAATGACAGCAAACAGATGGTCAACATTTTTCAAGGTTATAGGTAATCCTCTTCCCAAATCAAATGATGGCATTTTATTTGTTTAACCAGAAGGGGATTTGAACAAGAATTAGACATCATTTACATATATTCCATGACCAGTATTTACTAAGGGTGAAAGTACCGCAGTATTGTCAAAACTGCAACACATCAAAATAATTTAAAACAAGGTATAGCCCTTACATTCACATTTGGAGGAGAAGGGTCTGGCTGCTGGCTGATTGCTAGTGCTCAGAAGCCTTGGTAGACAGCAGCCTGCCTGCCTGCCTTCCTAAACTGCTGTGCACATTCAGTTACGCTGCAGCCAGTCCACCTTAAGAGTTCAACCTAAGATATCACACAATCAGCTGGTATAGAAAGAAGGATGAGAAAAGGAGAGAAATTGGACAGGCTGATGAAGTCTCTTACATGAGGTAGACATATGCAGAAGTCCAAGATCTTTCATCTTCAGATGTGACGAAAAGATAATAAAAAGACAGAAAGATATAAAACACAGAAAACCACGTCAGGCCAATAGTTTACAAGCAGTATTTCCAGACACCAGTCAGAAAGGAGACTATAGCTTTTTCAGCTGTAGCCAGAAGAAAGTGACATGAATTGTTGACATGTAGACAGGAAGGAAATGGAGTTAGAGATATTGTAGAGAATGTCAGAAATTGGTTATAACCTGGCAGGACGAGACAAGTCAAGGACAGCATCTAAGACAGCTGATTGACTGAAAAGATGCTGGTGTTGACAACAGCAAAGAGAACAGGAGGAAAAGGAGGACTTAGTTAAAAACAGGACATTGGCTTCTGGCACTAAGGTGACAGTGAGACATTTAAAAGGACATTTGTACAGGTCTGATGGGACGTACAGATAATAGCAGAGGGAGAGAAAAGGAAAACAACTCACTCTATTGAGACAGCGAATGAATAAACAGAAAAATAGAAGAGAGGAATTGTGAAAGCCAAAGAAGGGAAAAGTACCGAAGCCTAGCATGTCTACCAGACCCGAGCCCCTGAGGTCTGGATACAAGATTTTAACAAAGTATTTTCAGGGACCACAGCACAGTAGTTGGACTGGAGGTTGCCTACAATGCAAGTGGAAAGGAAGAACCTACAATAACAGTTGGCGAAGCCTGGAAGTGAAATCAGAAATTATGGCAAAACATACATGTAGTCTAGTCCAAACTTTTGGGTTCTTTTGCAGCAGGAAAAAACAATCGGCTGTACTTACTCTAAGAGGAAGGATCCCGGAGAGAAATCTTTGGGTGTAGGTAACAAGGAGAGAAAGCCAGGAAGCATGGGTTCACAAATTGTTTTAAACTGGATGATGAAGAACTCACTCTAGAATTAAGCAACATTTCATTCCCACCTGAATTATCTAACCTCCTTTTCTGAGCTCACACTAACTAGAGAACTGACTCCATGTTCCTGTATATGAATTTAGTAGTATTTGCTATTGCGTGCTGTCTTGCTTGACCAAGCTTAAACATACTACAAGAACTTACGACCACTGTTAAATGGCCAACATTTCTCAAGAACTACTATAATGCAATAATGCTTCTCAGATGTGAGAAGATCTTTATAAAAATAACTATATAATGATCCCAAGTATTACCTCTAGCAGGCTGATTATCCATGGTTAGTACACTAGGACAACATTTAGAAGCGGTCATATCTTGGCATTGTCAGTTTGAAGGAAATCTCAACATCTCATAGTCTGATTTGATTTTAATTGGTATGGCGGGCCAACCTGCAGGCCACAGATATCGAAATGGCATCACTATGTCCTACAGTGCTTGTCAAGTCAGGCAGTAGGAAGCCACATAGAAACAGAGAGAAGTTTGAACCAACAGCTTAACAGAATTTTGTCTCCAGCAAATATGTTTGTGTAAAACACTTCTGCAAGAAAAATTCATTTTGTTGAGTCGAAACTTCCAAAGAAATTGTGTTTCTTCAGGAAATCCCTAAACTGTTCCAATTAGAGTGTTTAACCAGCCAAAGCAAAATTCAGCAAACATTATTAAAAAATACAAGTTGTAATTATTACAATTTCATAGCAAAGAAATGTCAACCAATCTTCAACTAATTATCACGAGAGGCACTCTGTACACCCAGTATTAAGTTGAGGGGATTAGTTCCAGACAAAAGTTAATCTAAGATCTCTTGCCAATGCGACATTAGTTTATGCTAGATAACAATTAGATTAAATCATCCAAAGTTCTGACCTCAGGTTATGCTGTTCCATGCATGGATGTTGAGGATCTGTCTATCTTTTCTAGCTTGTTTGATCTGCAGTAATTCTATCAAAAACTCTTTGATTGCCCACAGATAATTTACACTACATTTACTATCATCTTTTTAACTTCAGAGAAAACCTGTGGAATCTCACGTATCTCGGGGTACATTAGCCTTTAATTCAGATAGTGACTACATTTTTGAGCAAAATCTCTCAGTCTTACTCAATCTCTCCTACTTACTGCGCTTTGCTTCACATTGCAGTGTAGTCTTGGAATACATAAATAGGATTTCTTTTGAGTGAGGCTAGGTCAGGAGATGGGCTCCACGGCATATCTGAGGCACTCCAGTGGTCCTTCACTTCATGGGACCAGACTCAATTTAGTGTAAAGTGTCCATCATGTCCTCAGAACTAACTGCCTCATTCTACAGACACACTCCTTTCCAACCACACCAGTTGCTAGAAATAGCCTCTGTGTGGATTTTTTCAGAGACAGGAAAGAGGTTCTATAATGCCATTAATAGTTTTCTAATTGATCATATTATCATATTTTAATGGGCTTTAAAGAACACATGATGTGTAACAAATATACACATTATTTGACATGATCACATATCACAAGAAAAAAAGAAATATAATTGGTAACAACAAGTTCTCCCAATTTACAGCAATTCTAAGCTGTAAAAGCTGCTTGAGACAGTCTCTGCTGAGTAATTTGCGGAGCCTTGGAAACCATTTCTAAATTTTTTTTCCCTTCTAATTCTTTTTTTGGTGCGGGAGGTGAGGACAGGACTTAGAATGAAAAAATGAAAGATTAATATCAGCTGAAGGGCTCCAGTACATGTTGAGCAAAGTTTAAAACAAACCCTAATATTGTTATAAATTCCCAGATAAGTGAACAGGCATCAGGAGAAGGTATACATGCAACTAGGACTGTGTCTGCTAGTTTATCTTTGTGAGTGTTTGAAAGTAGATGACAGTATATAAAAACAAAAAAGCCAACACCATCATAAAAAAATGCAAAATGAGCTGCAGAGATGAAATGGTGCAGGCTGTCTACTATGTAGTGTTTCTTGAAACTCTACAAATAGGGAAAATGCCCTCCTGCTTTCTGCTGACTTATCTGCAGTGCATTTCTTAGCAAGACAGCCATCAATACAGCGTGACATTTTCAAAGGGCATTATCCCTGCCCATAAACTGTGGATTAAACAGTGAGAAAGGGGACTGAAAAACAATTATTTAAACACAATAATTTCTTCTGACAAAAATGTTCTAGCTGTAGATAGCTCACCTACACTGGAACTATACATATTAGAAATTCAGCCTTTCACTAGAAAGAGACTAGCATCGGAATTTACATTCACTTCCTCACATTATAATTTAATAAGGTTGCTTTTTCCAACTTCCCTCTTGTGCTTCATAGTTTAACATAAAGCGCTTTTTCTACCTATCAGTTGCTGTTCTGAAAGAGGACTGTATGTAAGACTTGTATGCAGAAGTGGGTTCAATAGGTGTAAGTTTGTGTTCAGACTGTCTCCCTTCCCAAAAAGATTGCATGCACCGGAGTACATTTGGGTACCTCCACTATCACAGCAGACTTCCTTTTAAAATTGCCTTGTTGTACTAGTTTGATAGCTGGTATCTCAGCTGGCCAGAAGAACGGGAGTAGGGACATAGAGATTTAGAAGTCCCACACATTCATGTAGAGACTCCAGCTGTAGGTAGGGGCTGTCATATTCTCTGTGATGCTACCTGGCTTTTTCTTTGCACAGCATTATGTTAGATTTCATATTAAAGTCAGTATTAGTTCTAACAATGCAGTTTAGGGGAACTCAACAACCATATCCAAAATTCCTAGACTTGTAACTGGCCAAAATCAGTTTGGTGGGCTTCTCCTGCTGCTATGTGCCTTATCACTCTGTTAGAAGAATTCCCTAAGTGGCTGCTAGACAAACACTGTACCACCCTTCCTTCTAAAAAGAATCCCAATCTATTCCACAAAGAGCTGACTCACTCTGTAGAGATCAGTCTTCTATCAAGCTCTGTCTTAAAGATAAGGAGGTTACACTTGTTCTCTTTTTTTTTTTTAATATCTTGCACATGCACTAACAGTCTATAGCAAAAACAAGAACATGGGGACATAGGGGTTCTACATGCCTACATCCCATTTCTAGAAATATCTTTCACCAATTAGGCAGTGGGTCTTAGGCACTTTTGACATTTTTATTGCCTAAATAAATTTTTTAAAGTATCTGGTCAGAAACAAGTTCATCACAGCTTGATCTGATCAGAATTGCACCCAGGGAGGAGGACATTTAAGGACACTGCCTATATTATTTTCATTGAGCTGTCAGCTTATTGTCATTTTTCCTGTGCTTTTTAGCCATTTCTTTCTTTTAAAAAGAAAGCTTAGCTTTATTCTGATCTGGTTAATTGTGTAAAATTGACAGCTGAAACTTTTTTTTAAACAAAATATGGATTCAGGGCATTGGCAAAGTCCCATCTCCCATTTGCCTGTTCTGAACTTAAAGGTTTTGCAGCAATGGAGGAGAAGCTAGGCAGGAAGCCAAGGAATTAGCCTCAGGCTGTACAGTCTCCTCCAAGAAACAAGCTGTGCTGTAGGATACATAATCACACCACCCCCTTTCCCAGTTCAGCCAGTCACCTCCTTATCCTCTGGCATGGCAGGACTCCAGTAGCTGCCTGCAGATGTCCAAGAAGGTGTCAGCAGGGCTCAGTATGGCTTGATGGAAGTAGTGTTGTAAAAGGGAAAGATTACCACTTCTAGCAGACGGTTTACTCCACGGACAGGTCTCAGTAGGATGGAACACGTGTTTAAAAGACTGAAAATGCCTACCGATACAGGTCACATAAGAAACAAGCTAAAAGCCAAATGAGTTCTCAGGTCAGCTATGCAAACAGCCTAAAATCTTTGTGACATCTTAACAAAAGAGATGCCAAGAGCTCAAACTGCAAGGTCAACAGTGTTGTGGCCAGTTCAAACAATCAAGTTGAACCCCGGGAATGTAAAGAGACAGAAGAATGATGCTCATTGCTATCTGTAGGTCAAAGCATTTACAGGATATTGTGTTCCAGAACCAAACTAGGTCTGTCCCTTTCTGTATCTAATCACAAAAGGTGTTGAGCAATTGGCTTTAGCTCATATTCTAGGTTATGTTGAGAACTTCCTTGCGAAGTTCTTCCGCCTATCTGTTTAGACATGTTTTCACCCTGCCACATGATGATTTGAAAGAATTTTTATACTTCTAGAGCAAACACATCATCAGTTATCAATTAAGAATTCATGCTCAAGTCTGTCTGCAATCATGCTTAAATGGTATCATTGGACGATAAACGGACGATCATTTCTAAATAGCAACGTTTTCCTAAGTTCAGTCCTAGAAAGTGATACCTTGAATTTACCCATACCGTGTCACTGAAACACACAGGAAAAAAAAAAATCAGGACTGCTAGTGTTTAAATAAGACTTAATTTCTTTTGTTTTCCCTCAGAGGATGACTTTTCAATATGATTTCAGCAAGAATAACTGCTTTATTAAACAAGACAACTAGTAGTATTTCCCTTCTTCTTAAGCCCTTACAAGTTAATTCTTCAAGTAACTACAATGCAGCTCTTTCCTCCTTTCATCTCCGTAAGCAAAATCTGTAAGATTCATTTTGATACGTGCTAAAATACTTCAGAGACCTTAAAAGAAAATATTAAGTAGATGATGTCTGGACAAAAATTAACATTGTAATTGAAGGCAGAGTGAAGTCAGCAGCTCTGCATTACCCTAAGATAGGAAATAACCAGCTGCATTAAGATAAAAGTTATAACCCTTTCATATAATCAAAAGAAATTAAAGATTTTTACAGAAAACTTGCTTAAACATTTGGTTGCTTCAAACGCAGACTTCAGAGAGGGGCTTTAGCTAAACAAAAGACTTTCTCAAAGGGAAATGCTTAGATTCATTCAGTTTTGTTCCTTCGCAAATAAACACCAAAGTCAAAAACACTTCCACAAACAAATAGAAGCTATTACAGTAAGGACTGGGCAAAATCTGTACTGGAAGCCCACACTACTTTGATTTTCCTTTTTAATTGTTGTAATCTACTTTAAAAAATCTGACTTTTTTGAACTAGGGCTCATACCACATAAAGAAATGAGATTCCACTGAAGACTCATTGCAAAGCTAGCAATTTGTAAACCTTTAGAACAGCTTTTGAAATCTTGGCCAGGGACATTTGAAATGCAGCTGGTCTTCATCATTTCTCTTGTTTCATGAGGTCATTAGATTGAGAATTACACACACTAACTTGGGGTTTATTTATTTATTTATAAAAAGATTGATAAGAGACACAAGGACTAGTTGTATTAGTGAAAACAAACTCACCCGCGCACCCTTCTCTGGAAAACATTTGCATCCAGCGCTGCAATCACGGCCCCCACATGGCCCACTGTAATACTTCTTTCCACCCTATTAAAAAAAAGAAAGAAAGAAGAAAATTGAGTGTCATATGTCATTCATTTGTCTTCATTTGTCAGCTGAAGATCTTCTTCAATTAAAATGCTTTGTTTCAGCATTTTTCACCTATGTTACATTTACCGTGTGAATTTGCTGGGAAGTAAGTGGCAAAATATAGTTACATTTTAACCATAATTGGGTCATTTTCAGAATCACCAAATAGACAGAAAAAGTTGGTTTAGAAATCCTTTGAGGACATGTGAATCTACACAAATTGGTGCTACTCTGCAAGGTGATGAGTGCTTTCTAGGGCTACCAAAACCTGTAAGACTAGGTGATGTTTTGACATACTCAGTACACTATTAGACTAGGATCACAATCAGTAATTAGAACTTGTGCCTCAGCCATCCTGCATACCCAGGTATCTCTACATCAACGAGAGCTACCAAGACAAGTTTAACTTTGTGATCCTTGCAAGAACAAGAAGCTGTACCCCCTGAGCCATAAGAACAGAGAAACTCCTGGATGAGAGAAGGTGGCATTTTTAACTAAGAATAGATGTGCAAGGAAGATGGTAGGAAACCACCGTGGATTTGGATTTAATCTGAAAATATATTCTGCATTTGCTGCATTAGCATTAGTTATTCCAAGGATAATTATAATATTTATGTAAATCTGAATTCCCTATATCACGAACTTAATTCCCAGCTAACACAGATTGTGACAGTACGTGGAAGTCAACTACACGAATTTAGTTCAGAGAGTTTGACCCACTCCCTCCCACACTCAACAGGCTCAAAATACTGGGCTGCCAAAAGCTCTGCAACACTACTGACAACACCGTAAGAGTCCTGGAAAAAAAGTTCAATTTAGCATTGTAATTTAGCCACT
>NW_008825109.1:20054543-20061763 GCF_000699105.1 Pygoscelis adeliae
TGCTCAGGTACAGTCCCTAGGTTTTGGAACTCTGAATGGAATAAACATTTAAGCTCCTCATATCAAGGTGACCAAACTAAGTTCTGAAACAAGTTCAGACTGGAACTGAACATTTCCTTAATAAAAGCATTCACAGAAAATATTTTTAAAGCCTTTAAAATTTCCTGACATCTGTCGGTGAGGAACGTGAAAAATGAAAGGCAATTCATGCAAGTTTCCCATGTACTTTTGAACTTCTTTGCATCAGCTTTCTCAAAGAAAGTAACTAGTCTGACATCACTTGGTAAGTGTTCTTCTAAAGGTAAATAAAAAACCCTCTATACACCCTGCCATTCACACTGTTTTGCTAAATTAAACACCTCTTATTTAAGGCAGCATAGAATGAACGGATACTAACCTTAAATCCAACCTCCCACACTTCCCTAGCCTGAAGGGAGCATTATTTCTTGCTGCAAAATAGTCATAACAACCTTGAAGCAATTCTAAGAGGCATCAAGTATAAAAAAACCCAAGCAAACAGTATTTTTACAGACTTTTTGGCAATCTTGTTCAGATGAGAACCCATTAGATATGGGGCTTTTGGACTACTCATTAAAAACCTATGGTAGGATCTAACACAATACTTGAGCAGAACAGAGAAAGAGTGATACATCGCAAGAGAAGCACCGCAACAGGAAACACAATGCAGGCAATTCTGATCCTAGGCAGCAGGAAATAAAAGTAAGCTTAACGCTGTAAAGGTAAAAATAAAACAAACAAACAAAGAAGAGCAGAAAAATTGTACCTAGAGGTTATATAATAAGCTGTAAGAGTATCTCCAAATTGTCTGCTCAGACAGGAATGATCAGCATGAACTTGAGTCTGCAGTGTACATTGGCAAGGGCTCAGTACATAAGAACTGGTCCCTGTCTTAACAGACACACTGCTGAGAGGTCATTTCTGACCACACGTACTATTAAGACTTTAGGATCTGGTTCTAAGATGACTTAAGAGTGAAGTGCACCAAGATACACCTTTTGCCATGATTATATGCATATTTTGCAGTGAAAATTTGGACTCACTACTAGCCAATGTATACCTCTATTCCTGACACATAACCTTATATTTACACTCTTAGCAGATAGCTTTGTGCCTCCAGATAATCAGATTATGCCTTCCCAGACATTTATTCAATCTTAAATTCTTCAAAGATTTCAACTTCCAACTAATTTTTTCTCCAGATTATTCTTTCTTCCAACAGTCATTTGCATGAGCCTTTGGGTTCTATGGTTCTGTTAATTCTGCTTGCCTCCTAAGAGTGAGAAATAGCAAAGGAACTTTATTTCATCGCAGGTCTGGATTCCTCTAAGGTCACTGCCTTGTGACAGTTGCTGTCTCAGAGCACTGAAGCTCACCTTCTTAGAATCCCCCGTCTCTGGTGGCAATCACGTCCTTCCCAGTGGCAGAGGACTGGACAAAAAGCAATGATTCTTTCCATCCCCGCTGCTCGTGCTGCTCCCCACAGTGCTGTGGTTAGCAAATACGGTTCTAGTCAAAATCCCACTGAAGTCAAAAGGAATCTTTCCATTGAATTTATTGGGAGCTGGATCAAACTCTCACTGAGGTTTATTAAAACCTGAAAATATGTCCTTATTTTGTGTAAAATTGTGTTCACTATGTATTTCTAGGTTCCTTTTCACAGCATGAGGAGTCATTTTGCCCACTTGTGAATGAAAGCATTTGGAAAGGAAGCAAACCAAAGCCAGTTGGCTCCAAACCAGGTGTTACACGTCCGAAGTATTTTATTTAGGGGAAGTAACTGACATCAGACACTCCAAGGCTACTTAAATAGCAAACAGCCATGTGCATAATATTTATGAATACAAGTCTAAAGGCTGCATATAAGATTCTAGGCCACAGTGTTCGCTTCTGAAAAGGTTTAATACAGTTTTCCATTCAAGTGTATGAATGCATATGTCATTCGAACATTTATAGATTGTAATCTGAACGTGTAAGCATGGGCCCTTCATACTGGTTCTGTGTATGTATTCAGGGAAGAGATTTTTCCAACTGCTGAGATTATTTCAGATTGATGAATACGGCTCCTCCGAAACAATAAGAATTAAAGAAATAAGGGTAGTAGTTATAGAGGTAAGCGCCACCATTATAACAGAAATTAATTAAATTATTTTAATATCATTGGCTAGAAGTAGACCAAGGTTTTCAAAACAGAAAACGTAAACATAAAATAGTAGCACTGTTAAAAAAATATATATTCTCTGAGATTTAAATAGCCATAATATAAACTGAGTAACATACATACTGATTTTAATTGAGTTATTTCAGCCTTACATAAGAATCACTAACATTTCAATGCAGGAAAACCCACTTTATTTAAGAAGTATTGATATGAGTGAGAAACTATTTTTAAAAGATATTAAAAAAAAAGTCAGTGTAAGAACAATTTTCCTCTCCTGCTTCCAGTGTACCTCCAATCAAGCATTTATGCACAGTTGATTCGTTCAGATGGAGTGCCATTTGAATCTTGCCATTGACTTCAGCTTGTTCTGGAGCGGAGCCAAAGAGAGTAAAGAAACCTAACAGCTGTGATGCCATAAGAGGTGTCCCAGACTCACGTTCATTCCAGCTTCTCTAGAGCAACACATAGGACCACAGAATACCTGCAAACGATCTTGAAGGCCCTGCCTGCAAATCCAAAGAAACTTGTACTTGCAGCACAGGCAGGAGTAAACCAACTAACACAAGACTTCAGTGGGAGATTTCCAGGAAGCACAGCTCAGATGCATGAGCTGGGACCCAATTTTGCCTCAAAACTTCTGCTCTGTATCAAAGGGTCAACTGCAGAAGACTTGAAATCTATCGGCTGAAGACAATGATTTCAATCAGCTAGGAGGGTGAACCCACAAGCCAGCAGAGGAATGTGATGAGGGCACGTTTTGGGAAAGGACAGCAGAAAGGTTAAAAACATCACCTTTAACATGAGGAAGTTAAAGTAGCGGTGGCGGTAATGGGACAATTGGAAACTTTTAGAGAAGAATGGATTCTAAGGAATGCCAGCATGCAAAATTGGAAGATGTAAAGTACACTGAAAAAAGAGCATGCCCATGACAAAAGAAGAAAAAGAGATGATGACAAAAAAAAAAAGAGATGATGACAATAAAAAAAAGAGATGATGACAAAAAAAAAAGAGATGATGACCAAAAAAAAAAGAGATGATGAGGATAAAATAGAAAGTGAAAGAATCTCAGATTTGCATAAAGAGATATGGCAGGGATGAAAATTTTTTCCCCAGACTCATTTCCAGTAACTTCCCAACTCCAGTTAAGGACTGCTCCAGTCCAGAGCAAAATCCTAACAAGAAACTTCATAATCAAAAGCTGGAAAAGGAGCATAATGAAAACTTCTGGAATCTTCAAATAAACATCTTTCATATAGTTCAGGGTCCTATTATCTGCTGATGACTAATAAGGAAATTATATTTACAGTACCAGACATTGACACCCTTGTAAAATTTCACAGCAAAAAAACTAGTGAAACATAATATCTCTGTTTACTTCATGAGCTACATAACACTCCTGTGTTAACCTCTTTTTAGCCTTCATGGTTATTAGGAATTAAATTCATTAAAACATTTTCTTTGTCTATTATACTTTTAGTTGTTTTATTACAGAATTTAGAGCCCAATTCTGATAACACTTATCCACATGTTCAACTCCTCCCTCTGAAATCAGCAAATTCTACTTTGCTATGCATGTGTTAATACATAGCTACCTTACTGACATGAAAGAAGTTCTTCAAGGCTAAAAATCCTTGAAAAAAATGATAAGCCAGGAATCACAGCAATCTCTGCACTCAGAAATGACAGTGTGACCCATCAAAGATAGCATAACATGATGCAGCAAATGAATTCAGTAATTCTTCCTAACACGAGGTGTCACAGAGCAGAAATAAACTGATAGTCTTGCCAGTTAGACTGTATGAAAGCAGTTGCTGGGATTTGTTTGGCAGTGAAATATTGAACAGGTGAGAATAAAATTAATCATGCCAGCAAAACATCAGATAAACTTAAAATACAAACACATTTTTCCCATGAAGAATATCAAGTGCCTGAACTCATTTCAACTTTTTTCTTAGTGACGTTTCCTAAATCTTGACTTGCCCTGTCTACTCAGGTTTTTTTAATAGTATTAACCTAGAGCTAGGTCAAGCCTAGGAACTAATAATAGGATTTTTTTTTTCAAACTGGGGGGTGAGTAATCAATGGGAAGCAGCAGATGAAAAGAAAGTCCTGAGTAACTATCGAACAGAAGGATGATACAAGCCTCTGAACAAACTGCCTCACCTGACTTGGCCCAAGAACTCATCTTTTTCAGGCCACATCATCCTACTGCCTCATAGCTGTACACCCATCCAAGAGAAAAAGTGACCACAGAGACATTAATGACATGGTACAAGCATGAGTAGAATTTTAGCTGGAATACCGTGCACTGTTTTTGTCACTTACTTTCAAGAAAGATGAACTCTGCACAGGAACAGAGCTTGAAAATCCCTCTGATTATAAATGTGTGATTTAAGAGCCTTCCTGCTACAGAGCGTGATTTATTTGGGCCAGCAAAATGAAGACTTGGAGGTGATACAATGGCCATCTATACATTCATCAGAAAGGTAAACGCCAGAGAAATGAACAAACTTTATTTAAACAATGTTCTGGATACCACCCTGCTGCTTAGGAGCATTTTACACCTCTGACTGTCAGTAACTGAGAAGGTACGTCAACAGGAAGATCTCTTTGTGGTAAGAGTATATAAACCAGCACTATGGGTGACTGTCAAGGCAGAACACTGTGTTGTCTTATACTAACTAGTTAGAGGAAAGTACAATACTGGCACAAGAGCAAGTACATATAAGCTTCCATAAATATGTGCAGGAGAAATTAAGTTTTTGAGCAGAGGGCAACATCCTTCCAGTTATAAAGGCAAGAGACTTAACAATTTTGATGAACTGGTAATCCCTTTCGATGGATCCTTTTCAATACGACACAGTAGCCAGTCACAGTATGAGACAGGACTCAGTGACTGCAACTTTTCCTTTGTTGCTAAAGTATTTCAGGCCAAAGCATCACCTTCCCATCCAGTCCAGTTCCAGCCATTAGCAGCAAAAGTGTCTGGAAGGCAAAGCAGTGAAAAAAAAAAGTTTACTTCATGAAATAAAAATTGGTGGAAACTGTCCTCAAGGTCTCTCCACTTTCTACATACAAACTTCTCCTATGATTAAAATCTGGTGCAAAATTGTGACAAGCCTGGAAAAGCATTCTTAATTGACTCTAACAGGATTAGAGTGTAAAAAAACACACATTCAAAAGTAAGAATCTGTAGAGTTTAAATAGTAACTCATAAACCATATGTAAAGCCAGACTTTAAGCCCCTCTCTCATCCTGAGTACCAGCTTATTCTTCTTACAGCCCCATGGCAATGACTGACCTCCAAACTACAGCAGTAGGAATGTCACATACTGGTTATTTGATGTTAACAGATTTGAATCTGGCTCTGAACAGCTCCATCTTCTGATATTTTTCAGTTTTGTTGACAGGATTACACAAAGCTGTAGATACTTTTTTCTGAATAGTCTATCAGTTGATGAACATGTAGTTAAAACCAGACAGTTTATTTACAGCTTACATGAGCAAGGACACAACACAAAGCCACAAGCTTATCTTTTACTGCACAAAAGGTCTTTCAAAGGGAGCTATTAAACGTGAATTTGTAGCTAAGATACTAATTCATTTTAGGGTTCACTGACTTCTTCAGTTAACCAATGTCCTCAAATATTTTAATTCATTTCATAGAGCTGGCAAACATCTTAACTGGCAGCTGAGACTAAATGATAGTTACTAATAGAAACCAACCCTCCTCCAATTCAAATGACACGAGGTTACAAAACTTGGAGGAAATCCTGGCCTAGAGAAACTAGTGGCAAATTCCGACTGAAGCAAATTCCACCCCATACCCGCTCCCTGCTTTCATTCCCACCAGTGAGACAGGAATGCTGTTGCATTGAAAAACAGATTTAAAACAAAATAAATGTTAAACGTCAATTCTTCCACTTTATACACACAGAAAAAATGAACTGATGTCTTTCAAACTAGAAGGGTTGCCTGACTCATTTTTTGAGAAAACATCCATTTCTTATCCGTTGGATGGTATTTGGAGATAGAGTTTGCAGACTTCTTATTCACTGAAGGAATTTTCACTCATACTAATAATATCATCAATTTCTGTGAAGGGAAACATTCTCCCAGTAAAGGATTTCCAGAGTACAAATTTGCCTATGACAGCTGCCAAGTATACTATTTATTATATTTGGGGCATACAAATGGCCACAGATCTCATTACACATGTTAGTAGGTTAGAATATTCATAAGCAGAGAATGGGTGATTACCTGGTCTGAAACATGAGTAATAAAATTCCAAATAGCTCCATGTGATTTAGAAAATCAAAAGCTTTATCTTTGCAGCTACACAGAAGGAACGTTTCTTTCGGCATGTCTGCCAAGATCTGGCTGTTGTTACTGGCTGGAAAGTCATCAGCATCAGCCTCATCTATGCTTCAATCTGGTCTCTCCAGCCTGCACAGCCTAGCAGCACTCAGACTTTATCCTACAGTTATTCCAGCAACCACCTGAGTAGCCAGTGCACTGGATCAGCCACTTTGAGTGATAAGCATCAATCAATTTTAAAATACTCGGTATTATGACAAGTACTACAGAACACTGTAGACTACCCTAATTTCTTTAAAGACTTTATCTACTCTGAGAAAGTTTCCTGATCTTTAGGATCCTGTCAGAGATCCTTGTTCTTCTAAAGCAACAACTCCATAGCCAGATCCTATTAGACCATTTTAATACATAACAACACAAATTTGTGTAAGAGCTTTTGTTATTTTTGTTTCTTCTGCTTGTTGAAATTCACAATGTATTTCTTAACAGATTAAATTTAGCCAGGCATAAAGAACGTGTATGTGGCTGTAGGCACTACCCACATGCAGCCATGAAACAGAACTAGTGGGTGATGAGTGGATTGAGAGCAGCCCTGCCCAGAAGGACCTGGGGGTACTGGTGGATGAAAAGCTGGACATGAGCTGATAATGTGTGCTCGCAGCCCAGAAGGCCAGTCATACCCTGGGCTGCATCCAAAGCAGCGTGGCCAGCAGGTTGAGGGAGG
>NW_008825109.1:20062464-20094301 GCF_000699105.1 Pygoscelis adeliae
TAGGGAAAAGTGCTTGCAGAGAACCCACAGTGTCACCTCAGGGAAAAAGAAATGCACGGTCAGTTTGTTGTTTTAATTTTAAAAGAAACTGCCACTGGTGGTGTT
Source organism: Pygoscelis adeliae (assembly GCF_000699105.1). NCBI lineage: Eukaryota > Metazoa > Chordata > Aves > Sphenisciformes > Spheniscidae > Pygoscelis > Pygoscelis adeliae. Next base: position 20,062,570 of record NW_008825109.1, read on the forward strand.
TATGCATCCCAAAATAGGTCCATTTGTATGGGAAGAGACAACATGAAACTGACATAAAAGTGAATTTTAAGACCACATTCATATATTGTTGCAGCACATAACACTGAAAAACACTAAGGATATTGGCAAAGAATCTTCTTTCTTTGCATTACTTTCTATCAAAGCTGGGTATATGCCAAAGGAAGAAGAAAAAACATTGCCCTATTTCTGCAGCCACACAGAACTATAAGCTATAGAACCTAAAGTAGTGATTCCAAAATCAGAGATAACTGTGTTATTTATACCATTTAGCACAACTATTTACCGAGTTTGTACCTGCGCAACAGCTTTATAAGCCTCACACAACTCTCTACCACAACCCTCTGGCTAAATCCAACACATGTTGCCAACTAGTGCAGATATTTATTGTACTAAAGTTGCTGAACAGATTAATATTTAGGATACTAAAACCCATGCTACCAGATAGTTGGATATTATAAAAAGTATCAATGATGTAGTTGTAGGAGGTGAGCCTTATGATCAATACATGTTGTGCAGTGTATGTATATGATATATGTAATGCCATGAACCAACCCAAGCCTTTATAAACACCACAAGCAAATCAACTAAAAGTCGGTCTTAAAAAAACAAAATAACTCACAACAGACAATCTGCACTTTTTCATCAAACAACCTGCTTTTAGACAGCTTCTCACTTTATCCTTAAATGTCCCTGTGATACATATAAGATTTCACACAACCTTAAAGTATGCATATAGCTTGGAAACAAATTTTCATGAACAGCTGCATTCATTCATTGACTGAAAGGACAACATGATTCCAGCTACCCTTCTACTTCTGATAGCACCTTGCAAAAAGCTATGTAATAGATGAAATATGATTTTTTTTCCCAAAACCCCTCATTAGTTTTTTTTTTCTCCAAACAGCTGAAGTTTCCAGTGTTGTAGCCAGTTTTCAAGTCCAATTATAGATATCACCCTCTCATATTAACATGGATCTTTTAAAGCCATCTTTAAAACTGTCTCATCTTTTCTAACCGGTTGCCAAAATGGGAGCACAAACTTCAACAACTGTAAAGCATTTGCAAGCAATATAATGTTTCACTTTCAAAAAGAAATCCCAGACAATTATAATCCTGTAGAAGACTCTCCTGCAAATTCACTATGAAACTAACCATTCCCCTGTCAAACATAATCTGGACATTTTTTTTCTTTAAAGGGGGGGGGGGGAAATCTTGCATTCAGTATATTTTATAAGGGCATTGCTCTCCAACAACAACTGAGATTTTCAAGCCTGCTTTTCTATACTCAACATCTACAAAGTTCTGTGGCATGAGAAGTCACTCGTTAAAGACATTTTTTCTAAATGGTATAGTCAGGTTTTGAATACAAAAGCTTTTTATTCAACTGCAACAGAAATCAGGAACATAGTAACTTGAGTAACTTCATCCATTTCAACTAAAATGCTTGTCCAGAGTCTTATATAACTGAGGTGAATACAACAACTCCTTATCTACAATTTTATTACCTTTCTACAGTTTTGAATTCATTCCAGATACAGCTGGGCCAGTAGACAAGCATCAGCCCTGAAAGTGACTCAGCTCCTTCATCTTGTAAACAGTTCTAACAATTAAAAATACTAGAGAAGGAAAATCTTCACCAAAAGTCAAGGGAATGCTCATAGTACTTATCAGCAAAACATGTCCCAGAAGGTAAACTGGAATGCGTCCACTGTGATTCATCCTCCGATTTTATAGACAACATAGACCACCAACTTTGAAAATATGGCAGCAATTTATTACTTGCATCTTATTTTCAAATTCCCCAAAGCCATCTGCTAAAAACCATGTTTTTAAATGAAAGTTCCACAGCTGACAATCAAGCGGTAAAACCCAAGGAAAACACTGGTAGAAACTGGCTGCGCGTTTAGTGATGCTCTTGGCAAAATGCTGGTGGATTAAGAAGCGAGGGAGGGAGCTGCATCTGACCTTCCACTCCAAAGCTAACTACTAATCTCTCTCTGTATCTTTTGGATTTGAGTCAGAGAAAAAAATTATCTCTGATGTAACTGCTTACTCTGATGGAGTTACACTAGGGGTCAATATAGCCTTATGTATGGGAGACAGCTGATATAAGGATGCTTGATCTATCTCCTGGGGAGACAGTGAAGAGTGGGATGAGCACAAGGAAATGCGTAGCTATGAACACGAGTGGAGCCTCTTAACAGAAGTGGCTTTTGAGCCATTTCTGCACTCAGACAATTTGGTCTGCGGGCTCAGCTGACTCAGCCAGCATCAAAACACTGTCTAAAACAGAGATGGAAGTTGTAAAATGAGAGCTACAGCCTGTTAATCATCACTGCACTTGAATAAACAACACTTGCAATGATTCTAGTCAGGTTCCTTTTCCTTTGCTATTCTGTTTGCATCCTTCAAGGTATTGTCAAAGAAGTACAACTTGTGTAACCATCCCTTCCTGAAGACATCACCAATCCTGTGCAAAAGAATACTGTTGGTTTCAATTATTTTCATGCCAGTTTCTTCCATTAAATTCTCTCCTAAACAAAGTAAATCAACCAGTGGCAAAAGAAATAGCCAAAATTCCCCTAGTTCTGCTTTGGTTCAACTTTGTGCACATACAGTACACATATCAGCAGTATTCTGAATCTCTTTATTAACTATTACTTTAATTTATTTCCCTAATGAAAACACGACCTTCCCAAAAGCAAGGCTCCACATTGCTGTACACTGTTAAACATATCTTTAGTGAAAACACATTGAAAGACTCATTCCACAATGCGCTAAGATCCTTGCTTAATTCTGATGACTTCCAATGAGACCAAAGAACATAGCTGAATGCCTTGCCAAACAGAAATCAACTTAGGCACATGCTAGCTTTGCTCAGTGAGGGCCTCAGAAACGGCCCTCAGGACATCTACCTAAGCATAGAGCAATCCAGAAAAAAAAAAAAAAAAAAAAAAAGTAGGCATTACCTCTCTTCTTGCACAAAAAAATGAGAGCCTCCTCGATTTGCCTCAGCTCCCACAATGGTTGCCCTCTGACCAAAGCAGTACAACTGCCTGCCCTTCCCTGTTAGGGATGACTCTGAACATGACATGGAAAGAAAAAACAAATTGCACTATTCCCTCTTCAGGAATTATCAACTTGAGAAAGATGAAAATACCTTTACTAGCATAACAGAAGCAGTGTTAGTCCAAAATGCAGGGAGGGAAGTGTGTGAAACTCACTCTTTTATTTGACACTTTTATTTTAAATAAATATGCCATGTAGCTTCTAGCTGGAATGTGGCACACGGTTTTTTGTGATTAACCCAAAGGACAAAATAAACTGTTTGGAATATTCCAGAATCCTTCCTTGTCAGGATTAGGAAAAGGTTCCCCTCAGCACTGAATACCCAAATATGCACATTTCCATAGACATTGAAAATACCTAGATAGCTACTTTTCTCCACAGCAAAGTGACAAAAATAATCCTGGTTTAGCCATAGCCGTTTTCATGCCACCAGTATTTCCAGAATACATACACAGAAAACCCCCTGTATCCCTCCCCATGACATGGTACATGATAAAAATGCCTAGGACTACTTCAACGGCCACATTATTTTGACAAATAGTTCTTACATAAAAATCCATATTTTGGGGAGGGAATGCAAGCACTCCTGTTAATAACTGCAGTAGGGATTCCAAATCTGCACCAACCAGTCTCACACAATGCCTTGGACTCAAATTCCTTGTCACATTATCAATAGACACTGATTAAGCAACTCTGATATCCCATCCTTAATTACCAGAGGACTACAGTTTTGAAAATGAAAATGAGTGATTAAGAACTGGGTTTACTTTAAAAAACATTCCTGTAGCAAGAAACCTACAGCTGGGAGTCTGTCATAAATAATGGAAATTATACACAGATGGGTTGGGCATTTCCATTTTATACATAAACAATTAGCTCCGCCTGTATCCCAAATTAATGGTTACGGCTGTGGCATTTGTCTGTTCAGGTTACTAATATACCTACCCTAGATTAAATTTCTAAAATAGGATGGCACACATCAGCTGCAGACAGGGTGGAACCAACTAAGGACCACTCCCATGTACAGAAATGGTTTCGTTAGCAAAGTATTATGGCCCACAGGCATAAAGTTTACCCAGCTTTTCCAGTTCACGTACAATATCTAAATCAAGGTCACTCATTCTTCTTTTTGGGATGGGACAGATAAACAACTCAGCCAACTCATTTTCTCTCACTTAACCTTTCATCCTATTTTTTAAATAGAAGATCTATATCACAAGTTACAAAAGGACCAAAATGCCCAAACAGCTGAAAGTTTATATAATTATAGTCTACCTAAATACAACCATATGCAGCTATCTCCTGGAACTGTCAGAAGACTACCTGTTATAGTACCAACATGATTAACTCTTTAACCTCTATCTCTATAGATTCACCGGTTTGCTTTCTTTCCCCATTTAGTGATTTAATCTCTGTTCACCTTGTACTCTGTGATCCTGCAAATATGAGCCGGCTTGTACCTGGATGCCTCCTCACTAAAATCCCTGGAGGTTTTATCATTGACTGAAGCAAGAATAGACTAAACCCATTGCAAATAGCACAGTGAGGCATCCCACTGTGTCATGTTCATCAAGCTTTCTAGTAAAGACTTACTACATCGACTCTGGAAAGTACCAAGCACCTTGTGTGTTCTTGGTTAATAAAATCGCAAAAGAAACTAGGGAAGCACTTTGTGTTCCACCCACAAAATGCTTCAAAGAGTAGCACCATTGAGAAATTACTCTCCTTTGGGGGAAAAAAGATGTCTGCTACTCTTATGTTTGTTTTGGACACTGCACAATGGGTCCTTGTTGTTAACTAACCTTTGGGCACCATAGTAGTAAGCATAATTAAGAAAAATGGGGTTTTTTTAAGTAAACATCTTTGGAGCTGCTCCTCTATCCCCTATGCTATTTCTAGTATACTATTTCTATTTTCAGGGAGTGGGCTTACCAAGTCAGAATAAGTTTTTCTCCCAGGAACATACAACTGTTGTCTCTTGGCTGCTAACTACTTTGCAACCTTGATTGGTCATTTACCCTTTATCAGAAAGGTAAGATGCCACCGGGTCAGCTGTACCATCTACAAATGTATGTGCTAGCATAAACGTCAGTGAAAAATCAGTTCCTTTATGTTAAAATGAAAAATAATGAATGATGCATATAGTACATCCTTAAAACTGCATATACTCCTGCATGCACCTTAAAACAAGTGAACAAATTCAAAATAATAAAAGACTAAAATTGGACATGTTGTTCTTCTGTAGCCCTACAACTCTGCAAAAGAAAAGTTTCATAAAAGGCCCATCCAAGCTGCAAATGCAGTCTAAATGCCCTTTGAAGTCCAAAGGCTTCCCATTTAGTGCCTAACAGAGGATAAATCAGTTGGCAACTAAAAATTTTCCAACACTACAAAAATATCAGAAATACAAAGAGTAAGCAACAGATTGAAAATCAGGAAAATTAAATTACGTTAAAAAAAACAAGACTATGCATTTGAGATTGATTATATCACCATGCAAGCAGGCTTACATAACTAAGCATGGATTTATTAAAGTAATTCTCTTTTCTAGCCACAGTTGTAGACAGTAAAGTGACTTTGATGAGTCCTTCTATCATACTGATGATGATAACCGTATGTTTCTAAACACAGCTTATCTATAAGCACATTTATCTCAAAGTCCTCTACAAACACAGTGGTGGTCCTGCAAAGCATTTTTCAAACAAGCCATCTCTGGGAGGAGAGAGGGAGGGCAAAAGTTTTATCTACTGGAAATACTACATTTCAGACATTTTTTTCATTCCATATGAACAAAGGTTAGGAAAAAAAATCCTGAAAAATTAGTCTTTTCAGGATAAAATAAAATGGATGTTTTTAACATCGGAAAAAGAATTCTGGGCACACCAGTTGGCACTGCAGCAAGCCCCAGGAGATCAGGTTTCAGCAGCATGTGAAACCAAGAGCCTGGAGGCCAAGGCTGCTGAGCAGCTGGGAAGGCAGAAAAGCAGCCAGAGACCAGGCAGGTTTTCTACAGAGAAAACTTCCTTCCCAGCTTCCATCTACATCAACAGATTCCTTGTGGCCTTTCAAGTTTTACCTGAGCAGCATTCGCAATGAAAAGGAGCTTTTTCAAACCCATGGGTGCAAATAAAACAACTGTCATCAGTTGGAAGCGAGCAAAAGCAAGTAACATCCCAAAATGCAGATACAAATGGCAAGGCTGAAGGGGTGCAAGAAACAGACAGAACTCCAGAACAGGCAGTGAAGAATAACAAGGGGTTGGAGGACCCAAGGCTGGGAATTCAAGACTTCTAATTAACAGAAACAAAACCCTTTTCAAATTCTACCCACCCAGTGGAAACAGAGCTATGGCCAAGTCTACTTCCTCCCTATCCCCCCTAGCAGCGTACTTCTGGGTTGCTTTGAGAGTCAGCTCCTGCCTTCTCAGTTCCCCTATTCTAGCTTTGTTTTCATACAACAACTCTGTGGGGACCTGATCCTGGGCCCCGGAAATTCAAAGATGGGGGCAAGCAAAATTTGCAGCGGAACCTCTAAATGAAAGTGTGTTCTTCTGCACTTCTTTCTGCTCTGTAGAGGAGCAATGGCATAGCCCCTGGGAAAGGTTCCTGGACCCTCTCTTTGAGCCTGGTTGGACCTGTGTGCAGAACGAACGTAGCACCACCGTCATTTAAGATGATCACTCATGACTGTGAGGATTGTGATGTATCTAATGAATCCAAGATGTTAAATCAACCAGGAATTTTCTTACTACAGAATAACTCCACTTTCATCATACTTACATAGAGCACATAATGTGCACAACAGGATGTTGTATTTAGTATTACAGCTCTTAGTTCAGACTGATTTTCTGGGCTGCCTTTCTCATTTCACTGAGGCTTTGGCTTTGCAAGAGAAGGCAACCAAACTGTCCTTTCATGGTAAAACAACTCTTCGTTGTAATTTAGCCAGTCAAGCCCTTCCCTGCAGGGCAGAACCGATTTGCTTAAGGATTCCTCTCCTGTCTACCCAGTGAGTACATTACTACACGGTTAAGCCAGATGTAAATTAGACAACAACTTGAGAAACCAAAAAAGGATGCGTTCCACACGTTGGAGAAGACCATGGCTATCATGCTAACTCCTTTTCCTAGTGACACTGATAAAGGAGAAGCGAAGAAGGGAGAAAATATAAACGAAGATAAACAATTATAAAATGTCAAAGGAAATTTAAGTAGTTCCATTGTGTACCCATATATTTAATTTATTCTTTGGCCTATTTAATTTCAAGTAACACTTCTAAGCAGAGCGGATGTCTATTCATCAACTGTGGATGTTGCAAACTTCTGCCAAGACAAAATGTACAATCTCCGTTACGGATAATCTTACCTGTCTGGAACAGGAAAAGACAAAATGCCTTTGTAAAATTTATCTAGATTACACACATCAGAGGAGGTATAGCTTGATGCAGTATTTTGACAGGACGAGAGTATGTTTGCTGAGGAATAGGTACTGATTAAATCTGAGACAATGTGTGCCACAAACATTTCTACTAAGGAAACCAAAAAAGGGCAAAACATAGAACTGGCAGAATGAATGTATCATTTTATTTACAAGTATCCTATTTTTTAGTGTGTGTCTAGTTACCAAGCAAACTATTAGCTTTAGAATGATATATTACAAAGCACAAAAACAAATGTCACAGTTAGTACGGGATAAGGGAAGGAAAAACTGAGACAAAAGGAAACTATTTTTAGCAACTGCTAAGAAAAATATGAAAGGATACTCTCTTGAGACATCATTATCAAAACTCCACAAATTGAAAACAATGCAAAGGATTAATTTAATATTTTAATTTTCTTTTTTCTCTATATATGTAACATGTATTTTTTAGAATTTTGGTTTCCTGTATTATTTTTTAGGTGTGGGGATGGAAAACAAGGCTTTTGTCTTCAGATTCTCTTACAGACAAGAAAAGGCACACAGTAAGCATATGCAACATCAACTTTCAGATGTGTCTAGTGTGTCACAGAACCTGATATGAAATTTGAAGAAATATTTTTTTCAGTCTTTACTAAACCATGCAAAGGAAAATCTTTCATCAGAAGGACTAAAACTGTCTACAAAATTAGATTGTGGGGTCTGATGCAATTTAGAACTGAAATGCCTACTTAATATAATCTCCAGAACTCCTTTTTGCCAAAGGCACAGATCTTTATCAATAGGTGTGTGCCCTTGCAAGCAACTGTTTGAAATGGTGACCTGTTAAAACGCTTAACCCTCTAATCCCCATATACCTACTGGATACTAAAGACATACTGCCTGGGCTTCTCCTATGGGTGGATGACAAAAAGCAGCTCAGGAAGTAAAAGCAGCTAAAATGAAGTCTCAACCAATTAACGTAAAGAAACGGGCAAGGCTAAACAATTATTTGATTCTGGAAGTCCAAGCAAGAAAGTATGTTTACTTACTTAAGTTAGTTTGTAGTAAGAACATGTTCATTCTGTTTAAGGCATTACCTTGACCCATCTTCCCCGAAACCTACTAGAGCTAATAATGGACAGATGTCACCTAAACAGGGAAAACCAATACAGTGGTGTTAAAAAAAAAAAAAAATCACAAAATTTCACTGAAAACAACATCTTATGACCTGTTTCTATAAATCCTCTCCCTCGAGCAATCCCTCAGCATTATAATGGAGAGTTAGAATTGCTCCAACATGGAGGACTTGGAGGTAAGGCTTCTCATTTAAGAAGCAGTTGCCACCATATTCAAAATAAGTTCTGCTAAAAAAAAAAAAGATTAAAAAAAGAGCGCGTTAATGATCAGAACAGACACTGTCATAGTATACTATCTGACAGAATCAGTACCACCAAAAAACTCATCTTAAGCTTTCAAAATGTCCTAAATCGTTCTTAATTTGAGTGCATTTATTTGTTCTTAGCTGTCAGGCATAACGTGATAATGGATGATCTACAATACACATACAGTACCTACCAATGAGACTGAGAGATGCTGTATATGCAATGTAGAAAGCACACTACTAAAATATTCTTGGTAATTTAATATCCAACCTTGAACATTATCACTCAGAACTGCAAATCCAACAGTTCATGAAAAAGTGTAGAAGGAATGAAGATTAGTGCTATGAGCAAAAAATTTACTGTCTAGTTGTACAACATGCTAGCTAAGCACAGCTGTCTCTTCTGAGAAATGAACACTCACACTATTCCAAACAACTTTTTTCAAGGACTTTGCCAACTTAAGAAGCTTTTTTTTTTTTTTTTTCTACAAGCATCATAGTAACATGACAAATATAGGTAGAAAGTCTAATGGAAGAACAAACAATTTTTCTCTATATTGGTTACTAATTTCTCCTATAAGTTTTTGTACAGCCTGCCTCATTGTCCCATGTTCTTTTAGCATGAAACTTTTGGACATAAAAATGGAATAGACTACAGAATTTAAACTGGAGAGATAATAAAAAAGCAGGTGACCACAGACATAAAAGGACCAAACTTTCATTTGCACAGTATTTCAAGTTGTACTGGTTTAAGAAAAGACTACTCCATTTTTTCCTTAATTGGTAAACTGGATTCTAACTTTTACACTGGCTCCAGCTGAAAAATACCATGGTTTGTGACATGAAACAACAGATGTTCTTAAAGAAACAGACTCGGATATTTCCAACTGATATCACTCACAGAGAAAATGCCAGGCAGAGAAAGGAACTGTTTCTATTGACACTGGTCCCACCAGGGACAAGTCCTACAAAGTGCTGAGCAACCCATAGAGATTCAATGAGACGAGAGCATGCTCAGCAATTCAAGGACTATCTCAGAACCAATAGAAAATGTGTCTAACACAATACTGTTGAAAAACCACCATGTTTTACTAAGTGCCAAATTGAGACGCACCTTTATCACCCACCCTGACAGCCCAAGACCGTCATTCCCAGCACTGAACTGGAACTGGGCAGCACTGCCAGACTTAAGCAGATTCATTCACAGTGATGCTATGCTTCTTTCCCCAGCAGGATGGTTTACTGGCTTGATGCTGGCACCCTGCCTTCATATCATGCCACCTCATCTCTAATCTCTCTCTCTTCCGGACTGCCGGGGAATGTGGCACAAAGACTCGTGAGTGGAACTACAGGAGTCAGTCTGGGCCCAAGCAAAGTTCTTTTAAGCCCTGGCTCAAAGCTGGCGGTACCAGACCAACCTGGCCTCAGCCAGAATGAACCTCCCAGCTGAAGAGTCAGATACTCATTTTCAGCTGCTACAAAATCAGAGGGACTTCTGCAATCATCTTGTACCATCTCCCAATTTAATTCCTGTTTGAACTACAATGTGTCTTTTAGGAAAACATCCAATCTTCATTTGAATGTCTAAACATGAAAGTTCTATGACAGGACTAGATGCAAAGTGTTTTGATTTTATCAAAACATTTATAATTTCCTGTACAAAATGTCAACAAAAATTGGTCCACTGCCTCAAATTCCTCGAGTTCACTGAATCAGCATTTTTCAGCAGAAAAACTATTCCATCTAAATATTTAAACACAGTTGTATTAGACAGTATGTTGGTAAGTATTGAGGAAAATATGTAAATGTATGCATAGGTTTTATTAAACAAAGTTAGCATCATTTTACTTTTAACTGTGTAGGTCATGAATTACCATCAAAAGTACCTCTTCCTTTTTCATCTAGTTAAGTCCACAGTACTGCTGTGGATTTTAACTTCTAAGTTTTAAGAGAGCTTTACTTGCTTTACTTGTATTTAAGCCTACCAGCATGTAAATCCAACATCAGCCTTTCTGTGTAACATAGAATAAAAAACTGGGAGTTAACAGCATTTCAGGTTATCTGCCCTCCCTCTTTCAACCAAGGCTTATCCCAGGACTTTATTTTCACTCCTTATATTTCTTCATCTGGTTAATCAAACAGGTCCGTCAGTGGCCTTTAGTCCAACCAAGGCCACTCACAAATTACCTGTGTTAATTTGCCAAAAAAGCTTCTGAGATTATAAACAAGTATCATTCAGGAGGAAAAACACGCTGGTTCCATGGCAACATGAAAGTCAATGAGCCCACCTTGAAACCTGGAAACAATGGTCCCTTTCAGAACTCGAACAGAGGGGAGGGACCATGTCTTATTGAGATGTTGCATTCTTTCAGATTATTTGCCAGTGAGCTTTTTTTTTTTTTTAAGGAGAAGAGGCACACCGTAAATTTGCGTTGCACAAGTTCATTTGATTTTGGAGCCTTTTACCAAGACACTGTTCATTTCCCACCACCAACAACCCTGCCCCAAAAAGCAGCAGCATACAGCACAATGAAAGCCACTCTTCTTGCAGCCCTGTCACTTGATTCAGGGTATTCACACTTGCCATGTGACACACTTAAGAATTCTGATCCTACAACCACCAAGGAAAAAGGGATGGCCTCCAGGATAATATGCTATCCTAAAGAAGAAAATCTGGAGAAATTTTGTGGAAAAATCAGGAAATTTAGCATGAAAAAAGAAACCCGATCCATCTGAACTGATGGAAAACTTACAGACCTGCACTGAATTTCCCAAAGCTAGCTCTGCCCTAGCCATCAGAACAGGCTTAGTAATATTTACATGCATTGCAATTTAGGAGAACATTTCAAGACTATGGCTGGTCATGGCCGCCTGCCTTTTGTTTTTGATTTTTAGGTTTATAATCACTGCTTTCCAAAGAGATTTTCTATATTGTCTTTATTTTCCTTGGGAGACCCAGCCTAGGAATGACCCAAGCATTCCCATCAACATGCTGTTTAACCAGCTCAAAAGCAGTCACGTAATAACGGGTTCAAAACTGTAGATAAGTACAACAGTGTGCTCCACACTGAATCATTCATGATTGCTTTTTAACTCCCGTTTCTCCTACTTATACAGGGGAGACTTAGTGGAGGGGGACGCTGCACTCAGCCAGTCTGAGAGGAAGAGATCTCAGTCCCACTGCTTGAAACGGGAAGTCTTGGTGCTGGCACGTAGTACAGGCAGAGGAATAAACATTTCTGGAAGACCACCCCATGACTGCCCTGCCAGCCCCCACTGTAGCCTCCTTTAGGCAGTTCGCTGACTGTGGGCCCCAAGAAGCATCCACAGCACTAAAATCCGTGGGGCCAGATCTTCCACAATGTGGTAGCATTGCTCCTTCGCCTCCTCCTAGTCTGCCTGCTTGTAGGCCTGCTCCAGCACCTCCTTCCTCTCTGGTTGTTCTTAGGCTTCTCAGGTGCCCTGGTGACAGTGGAGCTGAGCTGCTGGGTGACAGCCAGAGCACCACGTTGCAAAAAGATGGCTAATTTTATTTGTGTTGCACAGTCCTTAGCATAAATAAGGCCTTTTTTTTTTTTTCTTTATTCTGTTAGTGTTACGTTTGTCCAGCACCAGCCACTGGGAGCCCACAGGCCGTGCATTAGACTCCTCCTCCCATCCAGGTGAAGGGCTGCCTCACTCCCATTGCCTTTTGAAAGGGAGACTAAACACTGAGAGAGTTTAGATCTGGACAAGAGGTACACGGAAATTTAAGTTAAGTTTCTTATTTCGCTGGAACTTCTGAAAATGCAGGAGTTGAAAGAATTCATACTTGTACTCTCCAGTAAGAATGATTCTCCTTGCCACTGTTATTTAGGTAATTTCAGATTAAATACATTTGCTTTTTAGAAGGTGATTTTACTCATCAGCTCTCAACAGGTGTGACTCCCAGAGCTGCAAGATTACAGCAGTCATGTACCTACAGATGGAGCTGGTCATTACCTTGCAGGTTTTAATTACAGACCACAGCTGCCTCACCCACATTTTGAACAGACCAGGTGTGTTCTGCCAATGAACACATTTTAGTCAGACTCCCTAGCCTCCTTTCTTCCCTAGCTCCTTTTATATTTCAGCTATGGAGGGATGGATGGAGACACAGTAAATGCACACGAGGCAGACACATCACCTTCCTCGGCTTGCAGTACACAAACATCCAAGAAACCTACAAAAGCTCTAGGAAATATTCTCTACTATAATGGTAATAATTAAAATCCCCAAAACAAGCAGCCAAAAATTCTGGTTCAGATTCTTGAAGATGTCAAAGCCATTTCAAATCAATTTCAGAAAACAAGCTATGTCTTGAAAGCCCTGTTTTTCACTCTTATTATGATTGTTCTCTGCATAGAGGAACAACAGCAGGAAAAGCTGAAAATCTTTAATCTACTGAGGGAAATTAAGAGAGTGTTAGAATTACAGACCGACAAACAAAATCAAAGCCATTCTAGTGGAGGAAGTCAGTACATAAGAGTGAGAATGCTTCCTACTGCATGCATCATTACTGCACTTTGTATAGCATTATTAATGCATCCAGAAATTGAGAGTACAGATCAGAGACATTCAGTACACCAGCCAGACTATTTCAGCAGCAGACTATGTCAGCAGGACAGCCTACTAAAATCTGTGCAGGACAATTCTAGGTAAGAATCAGGAATATTCAACTCTATTCAAGTTAATGTTAGTGACCTGGAATATGTAAAAGGAAGGGCAGATCATTTTCTTTGAAAGGACTGCTCATCTGAGCTCACAACACAATGAGGCAGAGAAAAATTTTTCCAAACAACTAATTGAATAAGAAAATTATTAAAATATGTCCACATTTTCCTTTTGCTTAAAAGCCCCACACAAGAAAAAAAGCCCTTCACAACAGATTATATGCACTATCACATATCCTTAATTACCTGCGCACACAAATATACTTCTTTCTCAGCATGCTTACTAGTCACCCACAGCAGCAGCAGAGTGCGACTGTCTAGCCCAGCAGCCTTCCAGTTATTCCCTGGAGTCAATGGCATGAAAGTGAGCTGTGAGTGCAACAACTATTCACAGAGAACTTTCCCTTTTAAAAGATCCAAAAAAAGTTTAAAGTTCAGAGGCATCCACCACAAATAAAATAGACCTAACTCTGGAGCAGAACACAGTAATTATGAAGAATTTCTTCAAGCAGTTACTGTGGAGAAAAAAACTGAAGACACCTCCAGCTGAAACAAATACTTTTAAACAGCAACAAAATGTAACTTGGAAAATTATGTTTTTTTTCCAGCATACACAATCAAGCATCCTTGCTTTGGTGAGTAGTCACACCTTTTATTGCCATTGACAAATGACACAAGTAAGAACAGCAGCCACGCTTCTTAAGGCATCCAGTGCTCCTCTACCTTCTTGCCAATATGCATCTCAACAAACACATTGAGTCTCCTGGCCCTAGCTCTGAGGACACCTACAATGCAATATAGGCACTGCATTATGCTCCAGAGGTGGCATATCAAGCAACAGTGAGAAAAGCTGTATAGTTCTTCAGTCCCTGAAAGCATCCTGCTAGCAGCAACCTCCACCACACACGTCTTGGGTATCTCTGCCACAGTATCACCTATGAGACAAAGACACGCAGCACTGTCTGGTTTCAGTGGCACTAGGCAGAAAAAGTACGCTTGTTTGAGAGGCCCTCTTTGTTTGTACAGTACTCTGAGGTTAAAGTTTCTGCATCTTACTCATTTGCTTTAGGAAAATTATTAATACAGTCTCTGTTGAAATCATCATGTATCTGTCCTGACATGAAGTTGGTATAATTAAAAAAAAACCACAAAAAAACCCTGTATGAATGTACCTTAAACTATTCTTTCCACCTTTCCCACCCAAACTACATCAATATGTATTGCTGTAATTCTTCCTTCCTCTATCTGAAATTTAAGTAACGAGGTCAATAAGATTTTGAAAGGATGGAATGTTTTTTAGTAGATTACTTAGAACAGTGTTTAAACAGCTACAAAACTTTCCTTGAAGAAAATAGCACGTACACTTAGGCTTGTCTCAGCCTGACACAACTAGGAACTGGTGCTATGTTAGCCCTTAAATATAAGGGACAAAACACATTTGTTGCAATAACATTAAGAGTATCTTCATTGCCACAATTCTAGCAGACTTGGTACCTTCATTCTGCTCAGTCAATAGAAGTTTAAGTAAGTTTTTGGTACCTGAATAGGCCAGACTGAGGGCTTGATTTGATAACTTATACAATTATCCTTAGTTTCATGTTAATTCCACAGGACTGCAGGCTGCTGCCCCAAGTCTCATTTCCACTCTCACAGATTCCTCTCCCCCTCTTTTGTCGCTCCCCATTCCCACCTCTTCAGAGCTAGTAATCATGTGAGTCTGCTGGTAACAGCAGGTCAGATTATCAGTGGGGACTTGTTTTCTGTCAGAACAATAAACTGATCCAACTCACCCTGTAATCAATTGATCCAACAAAAGGGAGGGCAGGAAACCATAATCAGGACATAGGGTAGCCCACACTTAGATGGGATTAAGTGCAATATAAGACTGCACTTCATAGAAGATGGGATACAAGGTTTGAATTTAAGTACTCAGTTGTATTTAATTCTCTCTCTTTGATGGGCTCAGCTCTTCGCAGGATTAGTCTTTTTCTTTCCTGGGTGCACTGGCATGAGGGGCAAAGAATCTGACCTCACTAAAGATTTGCAAGTAATTGTGAATCCTGCGTTCAGCGAAGTTAATGGAAACTTCTGGCTGACTCCAACAGAGGCAAGAGTGGGCTTGTTATCAAAATGGCCTTCTCAGGCAAGTCCAAATGCCATTTTATCCTGTGACTGAGTACAGGCTGTGTCTTGGGGGAGTATTTTATACTGTGTGCCCAACCCTAAGTTGATATTTAGACAAAGCACCTTGTGCATGCACCAGAAATTGTATTTTTACATACATATATAAATATATAAAACTACATATATATATAAAACTACATGAATGTCACTCCTACTACAAAAAAAAATCCACACAGCCCACATTTTAAAGCTATATATAGGGAAGAGCCATGAACAATATTTAAGTGTCTTTCTGTGGGTATCTTCATGTTTACCAGCAGCGAGAGAGGACCCATGGATTTTAAAGATAGACCTCCGCAAACATACTTCATTATAGGAAAGAAGTTGTTTACATACTCATCTCCTTGTTTCCTTTTATCTCTCATTAGTGATCATGGAACAAAAATATTTTTCCATGTCTTGTACTTGTTACACTGCTGCTCCTTGGCACTTCGGATTTCCTCCCAGTCATCTCCTGCCCAAGTATTGGAAAGGTCCACAGCTATTCAGCTCTCAAGATCAGGTATGTTTAACCCTATTCAGGGTTACTTTCTTCCCACACTATGAAAGCTTTTACATTTCATTTCAATCCATACCAAAAGCTATGTAGAGAAGGGAGCAGTGGGTGGATCTGATACATAAGATGACTGGATAAACATGCCAAGGAAGGAGTTGCTGTGCTAACCTTGCAGCGTGCTAGCAAGGGCTTAACACCACCACGTTACGCAGGACAGCAGTCACTGCACAGAATTACTCCAGTCATGGTCTCAAGACTGAACTCTGGTGTGGAGGAATTACCAATGTTGTTCCAAGACTGGAACCACCAGACTGCTTATGCTGCTCTTTCCTACACAGAATTTTAGTATAAAGACTACATATGGTGGAGGAGCATTTTTCCCAGCAATGCATTAGCTACTAGACCATCAAAATCACCATCATAAGACAGTAAATAATTACACAGAGTGATAAACTTCCTTGCTTCAGCTCTTGGAAGTTAAGCCAAGACTAAACACTTTTGTACAGCACTAGTAAACTTGAATAGCTTTCCTGTTATTGTCAAACCTATAAGCAAATAATCCTTCTGACTGAGCATATGGCAGGAGTACAGCAGCCCAGAGAAGCAGCAGTATGGGAGAGGAATTTAACATGTCACTACAGTTTTGTAGGGGCCTCTCTCAAAGCAAGGAACAGCCAGTCCTTGTAATGAAAGTTCCAAAAATGTCATTTTAAGAACAAAGTGCTCTGGCCTATAGTCCTGCTTAACACTCTCTCTTTACAAGCAGATGTTTTGAAGGTTACATTACGTCCTTTTATAAACTAAATCACAATAGCAATGTTCATTCATTTCGCAACCACATTTAGAAAGCCAATATTTTAGCCCCCTACTGAAACTTAACCTGCTTGTGGATCCAGTATCTTTTAGATACTGATTGCCATCTGGAAGACTTATCCTTGGTGGAAGAGGATCAGGATAGGGAACATTTAAACAAACTGGACACACAGAAGTTCATAGGACCTGACAAATGCACCCATGAGTGCTGAGGGAGCTGGCTGACGTTGCACGGCTACTCTTGATTATCTCTGAAAAGTCACAGTGATCAGGAGAGATTCCTGAGGTCTGGAAGAAAGCAAATGTCACTCCTACCTTCAAGAAAGGCAAGAAGAAGGATCTGGGGAACTACAAGCCAGTCAGCCTCATCTCAGTGTCTGGGAAGCTAGCAGAACAAATCCTTCTAGAAACCAGTTCCAAACACATTTAAACTAAGAACATAATCAGATGCAGTTAGCACAGATTTACGAAGGGGAAATCATGCTTAATCATCCCGATAGCCTTCTACAATGAGAAGACAGGCTCGATGGATGAGGGTAGAGGAGTGGATGTTGTTTATCTTGACTTTAGTGAGGCGTTCAACACTGCATGCCGTAACATCCTCATAGAGAAACTGATGAAGCACAGGCTAGACAAGTGGACAGTGAGATGCATTGAAAAATGGCTCAATTGCCAGGTTCAAATGGCACTTTAAAAATAAATTGAGTGAAATTTTACTATTTACGTACATGAGAACATGTGAATGAAGTCATCATGATTAAAGAAGCTGAATATCATAGAGGATGGGGCCCTTTGTTTCAATGGTTACAATTTTAAGAGGACCTGATCCAGTCCAGCTCCAGCCGGGATGAAGGTACCCAGTACACATGACAGCCAGGTCTCAGATGTCTTTCCTTATGAGCTAGCCTAGAGATTTCAGTTCCTTGTCATTTGAAGGCTAGTAAATAATTTGTTTCACTAAACAGAGAAGCAACAGACTAGCAAAAGCCAGCAAAGGTGACTGGCTTAAAAGTGGACAGCTGAGTGAAAGAAACACAGGTCCTAATTCTGATTTCATACCACTTCAAAAGTGACAAACTACCACTAATGTCAGAAGGTAAAAGTAGTTCAGCAGAGAATCCACCATCCCAGATTTCTTGGGAGCTTCCACTAGTTTAAGACAAAGCATAATTTATCCTGAACATCATTTAACAGTGTTAAGTAATCCCAAAGACATGATACTTAAATGCATCTGACATTAACATCATCTTAATCACAATTCTGTAAAACCTCCTGACCAAAAGCGAGTACACTCTCCTAACACATTGCCGGAGCATCACCAGAAATATGTCTCTGTCTTCAGGGTTTTGCAGTTATGCTGTACTGCTTTATGTTGTAGAAGACAAGCTTTAGCCCTGTCCAAATCCTTGGGCTGCATTAAAAACTCTTCTCTACCTACCACACTCTATTGCACAAAAATATTTTAGGTAAGTAATTTACCCAGCTTGATTCCTTCCTCTCCTCTACAAATGCCTTTTCTTATGGTTGATTTTAGGATGCCAGCAGAAATAGTATCGCAGAAATCAGAGATTGCAACTGTAAAATCAATATGCAGATGCAACATAAGACTTGAAGACAACTCGTAAGTCAGTGTCAGCACAGTTAGATGTTCTAAACTTGTTTTCCTGGCAAAATGTTTCTCCATACATAGCATCTGCTGATATTTAGAGCTTAAAGTATGTTGGAAATACTATTAACTTCCTCAGTGTTAGCCAACAGCTTTTCACGATCTATTCCTATTGACAGCTGCAGAGTGAAACGCAGAGGGGAGTTCGAAAAATGACTCATGGTCACACAGTGCTTCCACAATCAAAACTCTTGACTTTTTTGATTCCAGCTTGGCACTTTCATTACGACTCAAGGCTGTTTCTCTTACAGTAGACCATCTTCAAAGACTCCTTCTATGTCAGCAATAAGAAGAAAACAAGTATTTTCAGAAAACAGGAACTGATCAGATGCAAACAACGATGAGAACGCATCTGGGAGGCTATCATCTAAAGATACCATACTACAGTAATTTACATTCGTCCAGAGAATAAGGTTATTCACTTTCCACCCATCCACATTTTGATTAGGCCAATTCTGCCTTCATTTGTACATATATCTTTTCTGTCTTTAAATAAATATATGGTGTCACTGTTAAAGCAAAGTAAACAGAATCCTGTCAGGGATATCTGTTAGGATTGCTTTCTGTTTCTCCAGTGAGGAATTTGAACAGCGGGTTTAAAGAAGACAGCTCAAGTACAGTTTTACAAACACTGACATTTTAAACAGTGAAGACACTCCAGGGCCTCTTAAATCATAAAATCTCCCCATTCGGCTCAATGGCTGGACTACAGGAAGAACGGGATGTTCCGTGACTTCTACCCAGCTTGAATGCAGCAGAAGAAATTGAGTAGTTGAAGCTAGAAGCATAAGAATACAGGCAAACACTCAGGCTTTTTGATCTTTAAGGTATCCGTGACCACAGATTGAACAATTGCATACCAGCAGATGAAATGTGATGATTTTAGATTTTTTTAACGCAACGCCCCCCCCCCCCCCCCCACCATTTTTTCTACCTTCATTTTTTTTTTTATATAACTTAATAAAATAGCATCGCCTCTAAGAGTAATCAAACTCTTAAACATTTCTGCTAGCCTAGATAATATACACAGGTTCCCACTTCCCTGCCACTCTTGAAGAACTCGTGCTCCTCCCTTCCACATTCTCCCTTTCTTTCTTTGCTCAGCATATGAAGTAAAATAAGGGAGCAAAATTTGTCAATAACAACACTAAGTATCAATGTATTCAGAGCTACTCACCACATAAGCATTTAACTCTGATTTCACTAGGACAGCTGAATAGACTTACTGGCCAGTAATTTCCACACTATCTTGTATGAATATTATATGTTCTCCCCAATATTCAGGTCATTCTTAGACATTACATTTTCAAAAACTCCAGAGAGTCAGGGAAGGAGTGGGAGAGAGAAAATACACACGCTTTACCTGGCCTCCTTATTTTGTCTCTGAGAGAGATACATATTTGCATGAAGTCTTGGATCCAAATTCACAACTGATACAAGCAGAGACTTTGAAGTCAACACAACTATTACATTTGGCTCATTTTTGCTATTTCAGCCTCATATTTGTTTTGACTTGTTTGACACTGACATACTCAGAATAGAATACATAAAATTAATTAGAGTATCCTTGCATATCTTGGCACTGTAAGTTAAAGTATAGGACTGATATTTTCCAGCATATAGCAGAAAGGAATGGTCTCCATGTTTTTTTTTTTTTTTTTATACAGGACCACAGTTCTACTCATTACAAAACACGTTACCATGATGTAATGGGTCATTTAAAGGTATTCAAGGCCAAATAATCTCTCAGTACCTCAAAGACTGACCTCTTCTTTCATCTGAGCATCTTCCCAGAGCTATACCTAACCCCTTTAAATTTAGTAACTACATGTAGAGACAAATTTATCTCTTAACAGATCTAAATAACATAGCAAAAGTATGAGCCTGGCATTAGTGTAGACCAGCAAAACCCCAAAGTAGACAAAGAGGTAGCCACCTCACAGCTTACAGACTGTAAACTATCCCTCCCTGTTTTTGTGCTTTATAAAAACTATTAGAATGGTACATACAGAAAGAGTAAGAGCCAGAATACAAAGAATGTTCAACTTTTCACATACCTTTGCTAACATATTTCTGAGCAAACCCCATTATTCTATACTGTGCAGTAAATACATGCATTAACTTGGAACAAAGGAAAAGTTCTGTTTGAATACTCCTGTCATGTAAATTTAACCCTGAAGTATTCTGAGCATTTAGCAGTAAAAAAAATACATCTTTTGGAAGAAGTGCCTCTTACATCAGAAATTTCCAGCATTGCTGGGGATCAGAATATTTTTCACCTTCGAAAAACCTACTTTTTAGGCTCAAGCTACTTTACTAACAATGCATGCAATTTCAGTGTCAACATATCACCATTACAAACATTTCCATTAGGCAAACAGATTTTGGATTTTGAAGATTTCAGTTACCACTGACTAAAGACCTCTGCTGGATATAAAGTGATTACAGGGAAGAAGCAATCTTAGAGTCTTCACATCCCCAGCTCTCCCAAATCTTAAGCCTTCAGAGTTCAAGTTCCCATATATAAAAAAAAGGAGCCATATTCAAGCCCTTGAAGCTTTTACAGTACAAGTTAGATGTTCACAGTTCCCATATCTAAAATCTTCTTTTCCAATAGCTGTTTTGATGACTTTTTTTTTTTTTACAGAGGATGCAGAGACTGTTTGGACATGGAAACAGGATCACTACTTCACATCTAACAACGGCCTACAGGCCACGTCTTCAGTGTGCTGTGAGTAAAGTACTATTATGAATGTGTTGGGTAGAAGGGATCTACAAATTTCAAGATTTTCCATGAATATCTCAAATGTTTAAACAAATACCCATTTCTCATGTGGTTTAAACCAGAATTTTGAATAGATGAAATACAGTGCTTTAGTCATTCTGTACTATCCTGACCATCAACCTATGGCTCATATATGCTGAACTGGATTCATAGGACCTAACTGAATATATAACTATCAGCTTCAATCATTTTGACTTCAGAAGTATTTTTCAAGAGCTGCAGCTCGCAGTCTTCAGTCCCCCTTTAAGGGTCAGGATGAAAAGGAAAAAGAGATAATTCATTTTGAAAAGAAAAAATAAATTACCTACAGTTTGGAAGATGGAACATGTAGGTTTTGATCTTGGCAGATTCCTTTGAGTACAAACGTGGCCTACACAGTCTAAGGCATTTTCATGTCAGATTAGAGATATAAGAGCTGCGTGAATAATTATATTTTGACAGCAGCAGTACTGTCTTCTTGATGGAACTACTGAAAATGGAAGTGTTCAAATCACCCTCTGCTTTTAGTACTTTGGTTCCAAAAATGAGAGCAGAAGTATCCACCTGTACCTGGATTTTAAGAAAAAAAATTGTACAGGACTAGAAAGAGCTCAATATTGGCAATAATATTTTGATACTAATGTTTTGGTAACATCCACGTGTCACGACTTTAACATATGCTGGACTGGCTTGAATGTGCATCCTGATTTTCTCGTTGGATTTTGCCCATGTTCAGGAAGAACTCTTGCTGCTGGAAGGATACGGACAAGACTTCTGGCCCCTGCCCTGGCCCTCTCTAGTATTTGGTTAACGGAAGGGCAAAGGTCATACAGAAGGAAAAAAAGGTTTTAAGCTTTCAGTGGAAGGGCAGATGTGGGCTGGAATTTAGCTGGAGGGAGGGAAAAGAGAGGGGAATGAAAAAAAAACCAAAACAAAACCCCAGAAGAAAAATTCAGTCTGCTCACAGCTCTTCCACAAATGCTGAGGTATATCAAACTCATTTGCAAGGCTTTAAGGATTAAAGAGTTCTTGCTACAGTACTGGCACTTGCAGTAAAAACAAATAAAGTAGCTTTTCCATTCCCACCAACAGATATTGCACCTCTCCATACATCCACTGTAAAGTCAACCTCACTCTCATGTTCATCCACTGTAAAGTCAACCTCACTCATGTTCATCCACTGTAAAGTCAACCTTACTCTCACCTCCACACAAGTGCTGTACGGTTTTCACTGCATTCTCCAGGACACAGACTTTTCTTGTGTACTTCAGACCTGCACAGTCAAGTTAATCTCTTATCATTCTTCCTCCAGGATAAGTTGATGCATTTCCCTAAGCAATTTGACTCTCCCCCACTCCCCATGTCCCCCTATAAACGGGACCACGAGAACCCTTGCTGCTCTAATTTGCAGCTACTGCTGAACTCTGATTTTTTTTTTTTTTTAAAGAGGAACAAAAGATGTACAGTAGTCATAAATGCAGGATCAGAAAACTTCTCCTAGGGTTTGTCTGAAAGAGGAGGACCATAACTGAAAGGTTCCTCTTTCTACTTCTGGTCTGACTGAGTTTATGTGAACCATTCACTGCACTTAGATTGTGCAGGAGCTGGAGTGCAATATCCTGTAGTGCAGCAGGTGGTAGGATGACTCTTCAAAGACTCATTACTGTCCAACAATACCAGTAGCTTTTTCTGCATATCTAGTCACACTCACCACTAAAGAGGAGGGAGATAACAGACTATGCTTTTGGCACGACTCTCCAAGCCCAATTAATAAAGATGCATGGCACAGCATATGGAATTTAAGGTGGTACTTCAAAATAGTGGTCAAAGAGAAAGTTCCTACTTATTCACCTGGAAGATACATGGTCAGTTCCTGTATTTATAGGTAATTGTGATGGCTGAAAACATGAACCAGCTGCTTGAGGCCTCAGTAAGGGAGCTACGGTCACTGTTCATCCTCCTCCTGAACACTAGCTAGTGTCCAAAATTTCAAGGGCTGCAAGACTTACATTTCTGGCCACACAACATACAAGAAGGAAAGTTCAGAAGAAAAGATTTGTTTTCTTTATAATCAAGGGTAGTTGGTCACAGCCAGCACAACGTTTCTTAATAAATATAACACAATAAATTTATTTAATGTGTCTGAAACATGTCTGGTTATGTATTTTACATGTATCTAGATAGCTAAAGAAATACAGAAAGCAAAAACAATGCACCATGGTTCTCTTTCTGACAAATGACTATTAAAGAAATGTTACGTGTTTTCCAATTCACAAACGAGATTGTTTTTATCCTCTTGCTAGCATGTAATGTAATATAATCACTATGGAATCTAAGAGGCGAGAGAAATTAGCATATTTAGTAACATTAAAGCATTAAAATATCCTTACTGACTAATAGTCTGAAAAAGTATTTTACAGCCTACCGTTCCTCAAGTTCCTGAGTAAAGTTGTCACACAACAGTGTGACAGAATCTCTCAGACTGCTGAAGAAGGAACATTATTGTTTATATATTTTCCTTACAAGGCCAACAAATACACATAGATTTGCAAAATATCCCAGAAGGAAGCCTTCTGAAGAAAACTTCATGAAACACTTATTTTCTTGCACGTGGTCAAGTATTTGATTGCTTTCTTAATGGGGGGGAAAAAAAAAAAGAAAAAAGGAAAAAAGAGCAAAAAAGAAGGCTCATGGAAAGAAGAGAACTAGTAGTGAAAAGTCACCCGTTAAATCCCCCCTTGAAATTACAAGCAGCAAGCTGGTTTCTAATTAACTCTGGCTCAAAAACTACTTCTGAATTCATCACTGAGCACAAATCCTCATTTTAAAGACTGACCATTAAGTTATTCCTGAGGGAGAGATCAAATATTTTTGAAATATTTTAGAGAAATGTGTTTAGATGTATTTTGTCTTTGTTATGATAATAACCACCACAACCCTTGCCTTGACATGAAGGAATGTGTATATCTCACAGGAAAGCTGCAACCTTTTGCACCTAACCCCATCAAAAAAATCCCAATCTCAGCACAACCGTGTTGTCATAAGAAGCTTCACCAGAAACGTGAGTGATAGAACAGGCAGGGCTGGGAATTAGCAGGAAGCATTTATATCTCAGTCTATCCTGAGCTATCAGGGGTTCTGATGACTTAGCCTTTCTTTCAGATGAGATAAAAACCAGAGGTCCTGGCATCTGGTGGCCATTAGGAAACCAGAGATATTGGAGTTATTAGACATTGCATCCTGGTCATATTCCAAGACAAACAATTATATTCAGCCTTCTTAAAATTCCTTACTGTTTCAGAGAAAATCATATATTCTCCTACCCATTCAAAGGTGCTGTGCAATGTTTATTGGTATGCTGCAAAACAAAACACTAACACTGCAGGAATCTAACACGCTGTACTCCACAATGACATGACACTTGCTTCATCTCTTTTATTTATTATCTGAAAATGGCTATATTAGGTTTTGCTACCTGCATAACTATCCTGAACCCTCATTCCCCAGAGTGATGAAATGTGGACAGGCTGCACACCCTGCAATGGGACCTACAGAAATCATTTACATGGATGAAATCCTTCAGAGTTGCCTGACTATCATTGCAAGGAATGAATAAGTGAACAGCTGTACTGTGTACCATTCTTGCTCCCTTTTCTGTTGGATCTCTCATGTACTGCCCATCCACATGCCAGTTTACAAAAGTGTTTTTCATAGCATGTAGAATCTTTGTGTCAAAGGTAAGCATTTACATTCCCTATGTCAGTCAGCCATCTGACCTTGGTGCTCCAAATTACCCCTCTTACCCTCCTTCTTTGGCCATAAAAGGACTCGGGCTGTTAATGGTCATTCTCTGAGTCACACCTCAGTTAAATGGATAAATTAGCTCAAAACTAGATTGGCTAAATATCCTCTCCTCCTCTAACCCTCTTCCAGAGATCAAAAAAGTGAGAGATACTGAATAACTCTGGATATGATGCCAAATTTACCCTGAAAATTCTTTCCACCTGCTGTTACTGCCCTTTGAGATTTCCAAGAAGTCAAAACTAAGCAATAGCTGTATATAAACATACACCCACACGCATTTTTACTTGAATCAAGTATAATAGCTTTGGATACTTTAATGTTAATCTTACCCAAGGATTACAACCCTGATTAATTTCTCTATTTGTAAGGGGCGTGTGTATTGTTCCCAGCGTGAACACGGAGATGTATTTTCTGGCTTGAGCAGGTTTCCTGTATTTTTTTGGCTGTGCAGGGGCAGATTTTTCCTGAGTATATGAAATAATTTGATGTTTTCTGGAAGATTAATGCTTCTGTTGTTGCAAGGAAGAGAATGATCCCTTTGGATCGCTGATCATTGACCCAAAAGATTTATGATCTGAGCTATCACATCAACAATCAGCTTAACAATAAAATACTGTTGTAGAAAGGTTCCTTTTTCATGGTCTCTGTTTACATGCCAGCAGCATAAAGCACAGCTGTGCTCCCAGCTCACGGCCCTGCCGCTACTTTGTTGCAAGACTGAGGAGAAAGAACAGTTCTTGGAGAAATGACAACTGTTTCCAAGACTTTCCTCAGCTAGCTAATTACCAACACCTTCCTACTGCAATAAGTGATTTTAAATTAAAATCAGGCTTGAACCTTCACATCTATACCCAGGAAAAACATTTACCTCAGACATTTTCTACGTTTTAAGAGGCAGAGGAGCTGCCATCATTCAACAGAATGAGTATCAGAGAAAGCTGTGTGCACACAGTTTCTTAAACAGCAGCAGCGTGATTCTACAGTTGGTGTGATGAGACTGCCCCTTGCTGAGCAATATTTCCCCATGATTTCTTTAGGTTTTGCATGTACCTGGCAGGTTGCAAATCTTTTGTAGTAGGGATTGTACTTCAATTCTGACTTTTCATGCACAAGAGTACAGTATGGTCAGATCTGGTGACCCCAGTTCACAGGTGCGAGCATTACAGAAGTAGTAATAAAAATGTGAGAAAGCTCACAACTTCACAAAGCGACGTTTCAGAAAAAATATTCCTTTATACGTGCATGGAGATAATTAAACCTCAGATTTTTCACACAGTTGATATAAGTACTATCTGAAGAGTATTTCTGAAATGTAAAATCTAAATACAATTGCATGCTCTGGACTTCTGATAAGTGCTACATCTCCTTCCTTTAACCACGAGAAAAAATTCACAGCTATCTATACTCCCACATTCATCACACAGACTAACTTCTGCTGTGACGGGTACAAGACCTACAGTTGCAGTGAGAGAAATATAACCAGAGCTAAAAGTTCAACCTATGAACTGATCCAAACATTAACTTCCTAACCCCCCTGCCAGAGGCGAACAGCAACTTCAAATCGAAGAGCAGGGGTTGTACATTGTACATCCTGACACCCTGCAGATTCCTTTCTGGTACAGAATACATTAATAAGGGCAAAAGGTTATTTTCCAGCAAAGTTTGTAAATTAAATTCTATAGAAAACCAAACAAAAGGTTACTTGAGTGTTCACTTATCTATGAGCAGTGAACTCAAAAGAAAATATTTCATTTCAGATTTTGCAAAGGTGCCCTAACAATGGCAGCTTATACACCACGGGTACTCAGCAAACAAGGCTAAATTAATTAATATCAAATTTCAGTCAAAGGTACTGACCTGAGAAAGGTTTCAAATTATTTTTTTCACCAAATGAATTCAGGTTTTAAGACCTTTGCTAACAAACAGTACAGAAAGAGTAACTGAAAAGGAGGAACCCATTTTATTTAAGTTGATTACTTTTAAAGCACATAGGCTTGCAGAGTGGCACAAATGGGAAATAAAGGATGGATTAGGAAGTTACCTAATTTATTTAGTTAGATAAGTTATCTTAAGGTTTAAATTATCTAACTTATTTGGATTTAAACCAGCTACAGAAATATTCCCTGCCTCACATTGAACAAAACACCTTGCATTCGCTGTGTTGGAGGTGTAAAAGTTTACAACAAATTATACATTAAACTGCAAAAAGGGACATAACAGAGGCTTGCTGAGGAAGCGTCAATAAAAGCCGGCCTCCTTCCTCCCCTACATACACACGCACCCATACGCAGGGCATAGGCACAGCCTCCTGCCAGATAACAGCAACAGCAAACAGGATTCCTGGCACCTGCACTGCAGGCTTCTCTGCTGGAGTTTCTCGCTCCATTTAACAGCCTTTCTCCTCCCACAAACTCCAGCTCATCCAAAGACACAGAAATTTCAAAAAATATTTAGAGAGAGCACAGTCAATTAATGTCTTTTAAAACCTGAACTTTGTTCTGAACACGTAACTGTGTTCAGTGTGCATCAAACATGACATAACCAACACAGCAGATCCTGCAGGCCAGAGAAATATGATCTATGGGTTTTTTTTCTGCTCTTCAATCCAGCCCTATCTAAACAGACCTCCATCCAGCTTGTCAGAGATCCTGACTCCAACAGCACCAGGTGCCAATTGTTTCATACAAAGATGCAAGAAACCCCACAGCTGACAGGTCTGAGATAACCCCATCTCAGGGAAACCTTCTCCTAATTTCCTCAACACTGCTGAAGTCAAACATCCAGATGTCACATAACAGGCCCCTACAGTCAAGCCCCTGACTTAAAAGCTACAGAAAAACAAAATGATCCTAAAAGTATCAGTTTTTTTCTCCTGGTTTCCTCAATTTTTGTCTAAGATTTAGGGATAGGAACCGAGATTTTGTTTTAAATAAGAGTGGATGTTCTCATCGTCACGATTCTAACATCTGTAAGGTTTAAAAAATAAAATTATTATTTGCAATAAAAATCAAAGCTAGAAATTCTGCAGGACTGCTAAATATTGGCATGATTTTTAAAAATAAAAAATTAGCAAGTACTACTGTTAAAACAATAGCATTCTAAGGCTAGTACAATTAAGACTCATTAAATCCTTACTGCTCTTAAGCCCAACCCTGTTGTAAAGAAAAAAATCTGGAATCACCTGTATCCCTAGGCAATATACTACTTATGTTTTTATTTACATTATGCCTTTATAACTTGAATAAAACAAAGTAACACCAACTTTGTTCTGTTGCTTTACACAGATGCTATTTGTTTGCTACAATCTAGGCTTTCATGTAATCCTAATTTCTAACCAGCCCCATGGGACCTCAGTGGAATATATGTAAAGAAAAGTACAAGATTCAGGTAAATTCTTTAGTTTTGTGAGATTAAAACTCAAATTCAAAGTTGCATTCAGATCAATTTTTTAAAAGTACATGTTTTGTATGTTATTATTATGATTCTCTATTCATACACGTTAGAAGAGCTGGTAGATTGCTTATGAAAATCAAGAAAGCAGAGTACTTGTATCACCTTAGGAAACTTGAGGAAAATACAAATAAGCACACATACAACTCTCCCCTCCTCTAAATTTCTTTCAATGTTACCAACAGTTACCTGTCTTAAAGTATACCTTCCCCTCTGAGAGCAGCTCTCTCTAGTACAATGACTTGAAAGAAAAATTAAATATATTTTTCCTTTCCTTGATAAACAGACATACAGACCACCAGGATCAGCATATGCATGATTACTTTACAGATAGCTACAAACATGATATGGAGCATTTAAGAAAGTTACGTGAAGTCATTCATCAAGCTATGTTGAGAATAGAATCTAGGTTTCCTTATTCCTTATGCCACAACCAACTCCTCATGTTTTATCTGCAAAATACTAGCTTCCTGCCCTAACTATAAAATATCTGATAGAAGTCAATATCCTGATACAGTTTCTTGATATCATCAGATGGGAATTAGTGATTTCAGGCTCATCAAGAGCAGAGGTTGCGGTGCATATAAACTGAGCAACTACAGTAAATTTCACAACTCTGCCAAGTAATTGAATGAATTGTAGTGGTTTCATCTTACAGAGAGAATCTGGTCTCAAACAGAATTTGAATTACTTTCCCAGAGTAGTTTTATGATGAACTTATTTAATGGAAGCATTTTGGTTCTCTTCTGCAACTTTTTCAAGATACAAGTTGGTCCTAGTGTTACTTTGATACAGTGTAAGGTAACCTGTAAATAATCAGGCATAGGATGCCGCTGACATTCAATACATAAGGAAAATAAGGATTACTCATGCCAGACACTAAATAAAATTCCAAAAGAAATTGAGTAGAATCAGTTCAATGAGGCCGCAAATGACGCACTATGTAAGGTGTAACTGACCTCAGTTAAACACAATAGCATAGACTACATCTGACAGCAGAGTGAGTGGTTTTTAATTGTTTTAATTTTAATACCTTTCTCTCTCACTATCACATCCACAACTTTTAAGGGTCTTACAACACACTTTTACTGCCTATATATAAAAGGGGAATGAAAAAAGAAACAATAGCCATTATTTGAAAATTAAAGAAAACTCACAACATTATTCATGAAGATTAACCCTGCTGTCTCTCCTTTTATTTTTTTTAAAACAAAAACATGCAGCTAAAGAAGTGTTGTAAATCTGAGATCTGTAAGCTGCCGGGTTGCAGAAGGGCCCCTCTAAACAAGTATGTCGTGGAGCTAGCCTGTACCTGTGTCTCACTGCACATTCCTCTGGCAAAGGAATTCAGGCTCGAAACCTGGTACCCCTCTGCCCTCCTGTGAGTGAGCTCATAATACCGGAATGAAGAGGAGGGAAATAACTTTCTCACTGGAATTTCTTTAATGGAAATTATAAGCACACATTTTGATGAAATGGATGCTGGAAGTACTTTGCCTGGTTATTCTTACACATACAGAACACTTATTATTAAATATAGAAAACATATGACTACCTCTGCAAAATTGATTTCTGGTAAATTCAACGGCATCATATAATCCAAACAAAATCTGTAACCAGTATCACTGCACAAAGATGACTGGGCTGACAGTCTACTGTTCAGGGAAACCTGTAAAACAATCATTCCAGATCTGGACAGTAGATTAATAAAAAATTAAAAAAACAAACAAAAAACACCAAAGTTTCCTTTTCCTGTGTTTCGCAAGCTGAGAGGTAAGAAAGAAAGGGGAAATGGATCTGTAGAGCTACAGCCAGCTGCAGAACACTTCTGTTAATAGCAGCTCAGAATAAAAATTATTAAATTCCTATTACTGTTTGCTGACATTTGCTCAATATCTACTGTTTTATGAATCAGATTTATGTTTTAAAAAAACCCAAACCACAAATCATTCAAAATGACAGCAATTTTTTTAAATGTCGCATTAGTTTACTTCTATCCAAAATACTTGGTAAATATTTTGGTTTGTGGTTCATAAAGTATCCTTGAATAGAGTTGAAAAGTCATAGTAGCACTGGAGATCTGATATAAACATTAATTCTACTGTACCACTGTCAGACTGTAGTTGAGACTAACTAGCTAGTTTTCAATCTTTGCCACTCCTCTCTGAAACATGTGCAGAACTTGGCTGGATAGTGTGAAGCTGAAAGATAAAAAACAACCAAACTCTTTGGAAACTTCACAGTATCATGCTAGCACACAGAAGAAAATTCAATTGAATGGAGATTCTTTAAATAGCCATAATCAACTTTTTACAGTTTTGTGCCTTAGAGGTTCAACCCTTCTAAATCTCCAGAAGCAGATTGTACAAGTCTTCTCATTTATAGAAGAGCCTTAGGGCACACAAAGCACTACCAATTATGGTGCAAGAGTTCACAGAAGCAAAGCTACATAATAGACCTATGATCATTATGCAAAGTGATATTTTGCATTTCCTGACTGTAAAGTCTGTTTTCATCCAGTGGCTAGAGCAGAGAACTAGGAGTCGCAATCCAATCCTACCGTTGGCTTGCCATATGACTTGGGACAAAGCTTTCTTCGCACATGCAAGATGGTAATACTACTATTTAGTCTGCCACAAAATAACGTGGCCAGGCACGGTTGAAGGACATCTGCAAATCACTCAGACCCAGGGGTGAAAGACAATACAGTAATGCAACCAGTGATGATATATTTTAAAGTTAAAATTGCAACACCTTACTTTGTATTTATGTAAGGGAAACACTGTGAAATGCACGTTCATGATAAATAAACCCTAGAAAAGGGACAAAACAGACCAAATATTGTTGCTGTAACTTTAACAGGCATGTTCATTTCAGAATTCAACCTATCCTGCAACTCTCGGCACTCTGGAGGATCCGCAAACACATTTTACCTTCGATGGAAAATGTGCTCTACAACATTAAAATTTGTTCTGACCCAGACCCAGTTTGTACAG